>NC_085987.1:45545859-45845859 GCF_910591565.1 Cydia splendana | reverse complement strand
TAGTTTCAGGTCAGTCGGAATTTGATCGTGTCACTTCGTGTACGTTACTTGTTCTCGGCGCTCTTATAAAAGCAAAACTTTAAAACTGTGGTTTTTTATTTTTAAGTGATCTAGAGTGAAAAAAATCATGGATTCTGGAATAGCAGGTTAGTAATTTATAAGCAAAAATAAAAATATGCTTTATTTATTTGTTTTTGAGGCTAGGTTAATGCTCTGAAAGAGAGACTGTTTTTGAGCGTTATTTTTCGCAAAAAAATAACTTCACTCGTTAATAAGTAATACAATAGGGTGAGATCGAGCAGAATTGTTAATGGCATGTTATAGTCTATGGTTTTGGCTATTAGAATTTAAAAAAAAACTTTCCGCATGCTTCCGCCAAATCATAATTTTTATACTTTAAAAATAAGTCGTCATTTTACTCAAATTTAAACTTTTTTTTGGATTGAGTTTAATCGACATGTTTATTTGTTTTAGATGTACCAAATACGTCAGGAATGAAGATCGTGACTAGAAAACACATATTTGATATCTTCAAAAGTAATAATTTACGTACATTGGAAGAAAAACTGTGTTCCTTAAGAGATCAACTTTTTTCTAGTGAAGGCTGTACTAATGATCAAATAGAATTATTTAAAAGCAATTTTGCTTATTTCAAGTCAGAATTTAAGACTAGATGGAGTAAGGCTCAGTATAAAGAAGACAGATTCCTAAAAAACAATCATTCTTGGCTAGAAGGCACTTTCGCGATTCCCGTTGCTGAAAGGTCAGCAAACCGACCAGGCCGGCCGTGCAAACATTTTGAAGAATTAAGCGAAAGAAGTAAAAGAAGAAAAACGGAGGATCTTCGGTCTAACTTTGACAAGGAGGTCATAGTACATGCTACGCAAGTAGAATTAAGAAAATCTGGGAAACGTGACGCTTCTAATGTACTTAGAGAAATAATTAGTTCGCCAACTCGCGCAACAAAATATAAAAAAGCATACTATCGGACCAAGTCTTCGAAAGATAAAATAAGACCTTTGACTACCCAGGAAGCAATGCAAATGTTCATTGATGCAGACTTATCGCGAGCACAATATGATATTATACGAAGCACGAATAAGAATTTTTTTCCTAGTTACAATAAACTACAGACAGAAAAGAAAAAGTGTTACCCGCCATCGGAAGTGTGCACTGTAACAAGCACTAGCGCGGAAGTTGAATTGCAGCCTTTAATGGACCTCACGGTTAAGCGACTATCAGAGCACCTAGAAGAGGTACTGATAAGACTAAAAGAACAAGAACGCCAATCTCTGAAGCTTATCTGCAAATGGGGCTGTGACGGGTCCCAGCAAACCCAGTACAAACAAAAGTTTGAGAATGATGCGGAAAGTGACAAGAGTTTGTTTCAGAGCTGCTTCGTGCCTTTGAAATTAGTATGTGGCCAAAACAATGAAAAAACTATATGGGAAAACCCTACTCCCTCCTCTCCCAGGTTTTGTCGACCTATAAGGTTTCGATTTATAAAAGAAACCACTGATGTTACGCAAGAAGAAATTAATCATTTGAACACTTGTATAAGCTCACTCATTCCAACTGATTTTAATTTGTGTGGTAAAACGTTTAGAGTAACACATGAATTTATAATGGCTATGGTTGACGGAAAAGTTTGCAATGCCGCAACAGGAACAAGATGTACAACTCAATGTTATATATGCGGTGCAAAATCTCCTGATTTCAACAAGTTGGACAAAACAAAAGATGTTAATGTTCAGACTCTTCAATTCGGCCTCTCTATACTACATGCCCGCATAAGATTATTTGAGAGTATTCTGCATTTGGCGTATAAACTGCCAGTAAAAAAATATAGGCAAAGAAAAACCGAAGCTGAGAAACAACTCGAGGAGGAAAGAAAACGAGAAATTCAGACAAGATTTCATAACGAAACTGGCTTGTTGGTAGATATGCCAAAGGCAAATTTCGGCAACACGAATGATGGAAACACCAGCAGAAGGTTTTTTGATGATCCAAAAGTAGCATCAGATATAACTGGAATCAGTTACGAGCTGATATATAGATTAAAAGTAATTTTAGAGACTATATCAAGTGGCCACAAAATTGACTGTGAAAAATACGACAGTTACGCAAAGGAAACAGCAGAACTATATGTCAAATTATACGGATGGCATCCCATGACGCCCACGATGCATAAGATACTAGTTCATGGTGCTGTTATTATAAAAAATGCATTACTACCCATTGGACAGCTGACTGAAGAAGCTGCAGAAGCGCGTAACAAGCATTTCCGATCATATCGGCTTGATTTCGCAAGGAAGTTTACGAGAGAAAGCTGCAACACGGATATTTTAAATCGCCTACTTTTGAGTTCCGACCCCTTACTGAGCTGCAGGAGAAAAGTTAAAAAAAGGAAGCACAGTACTTTCCTGCCAGAGACGATAGAATTGCTATTGCCTGCCGATCCGAACCCAGAGTGCTCTTCTGGAAGCGAAGAAGAAAACATCATAGCAGAGACTGTAGCTTAATATGGCAACTGATTTTATTTAAGTAATAAATTATTATACACATTTTACTATATGTTTCATTTTTTCCTCTTTTGTGCATATGTCGAAATTTTACATATCAGTAGAATTTTGAAAAAACACCCTATAAATAAAAAAAATATATCATAAAACAGTTGTTTCAACTTCGTAAATCGTTAAAAAATACAAAAAACCGCAAAAATAATTTTGGCCCCGTAGATCGTGAATTTACCCCTATGTGCAACGGCCATCGGTTCTACGGGCAATGTGCCCCGCCCACTGCCACTTAAGTTTAGCGATTCGGAGGGCTACATCGGTTACTTTGGTTCTGCTGCGGATGGCCTCATTTCTGATGCGATCACGCAGAGAGACTCAAAGCATAGCCCTCTCCATTGCCCTTTGGGAGACTTTGACCCTTCTTATGAGGCACACAGTAAGCGGCCACGTTTCAGTTCCATATTTCATCACTGGCAACACACACTGGTCGAAGACTTTCTAGTAAAGTAGTAGTATAAAAAAAACGTTCGTAATTGTGCTAATGGAATCGGAAAGTTTAAAATATAACTTCTATTTATTAATCGATACGATGCAGAGTCCGTCTAAGCTAACTCTGCACCGACTTTGGCAGAACAAATCGTGAAAGTATCATTATATTCATTATAACCGTATGGTTTAATTTAATTTTAACATTTATGATGATGACATTACTCAGAGCGTAAGAAAGATGTGCGCTTCCTGCAACTTGTCCAAGTATATGCACTCGGTCCAAAGCCAGGCGTGAAAGGCGCCCCCACACTAAAAGGGTCAGGCGTAGCCCGACGTACGTGACACGCTATACTCTTACCAAAGCCTCATACTAAAAGAGTCGGGCGTAGCCCGACGTACATACATGGCGCACTGCGCGCGGTCCAAAGCCAGGCGACTTCTACTTTCTCATACTAAAAGTGTCGGGCGTAGTCCGACGTACGTGACACGCTGTACGCATACCAAAGCCGGGCGCCTTCGGCGCCCTCTTACTCAAAGCGTCGGGCGTGTACGAGGCGCGTTGTACGCGTTCTAAGGCCGGGCGCCTTCGGCGCCCTAATAGTAAAAGAGTCGGATGTAGCCCGACGTACGTGGCGCGCTTCACTCGGTCCAAAGCCAGACGCCTTCGACTCTCTCATACCAAGTGTCGGGCGTAGGCCCACGTACGTGACACGCTGTACGCTTACCAAGACGCCTTCAGTGCCCTCTTACTCAAAGCGTCGGGCGTAGCCCGACGTTCGTGGCGCACTGTACGCGTTCCAAAGGAGTCGGGCGTAGCCCGATATATGCGGCGCTCTGCGTGCCTTTCTATACTGAGGACGCCCTCGCAAAAGTAATATAAAGTGACTTCAAATGGTTAGTAACGAAATCATGACCCCAAAGTTAATTAAATAATTAAAATTAAAAAACACGACTTCGAAAAAGCGAACTGAAAAGATGAAAATATGTTTTAGTTGTGTTAGTTACTCAACTTAATGAATGTAAAAATTCTAAAAAGTATAAAATAAAATAAATTAATTAAAAATTAAAAAACACGCCTGCGAAAAAGCGAACTGAGAAGACAAAAATAATTTTTAATACAGTTGCTCACAAAGTGCTACTTTACGTAGCTGTTTAGCGTGCGGAAAGTTGGTTATGTCGAACTAGTGCTTTTTACTTTTCCAATTTTTTTAAATTTATACTTGTTCCAATTCACGACTACTTATTGATGAGTGTTAATATTAGTTTCCTTTAAACGTCGTAATCAGCATAAAAACCTACTGTTAATGTAAGAATATGAAAAATATACATATTTCATATTTTAATACTTACCTCTTCATCATTATAACACGTTTATTTTTTAATATTGAATATTGAAAATTCCGTTCTTAATAAGGTGTCTGAATGGAACGGATTAGCTGCCAAACGCCCATAGATATAATATACTTAAAGACGACGTCTAAGCGAGCTGTCACTGTTACCACTTTTGTTTAGTGTACGATTAACAATGTTTTACTTATTTTTTCGCAACTGTATTAAAAAACGTCGTTCGATACACGTGCGGAAATGTCATTCTTCACTCGTCCCGAGTCTTCCCACTCGCCTGCGGCTCGTGGCAAGATATCTCGGTACTCGTGAAGTAATGACATACCTTCCGCACTAGCATCGAAATGTACTATTTTAGTTGTGTTAGTTTAGTTGAGTAACTTGATGAATGAAAAAAAGAATTAGAATATGAGTGTTTAGTGAAGGTTATAAACAACAAACGCAAAAGTTTTATGCTCATTGAGGATCGTGACTGTACTTGTGTATTTTGTTTCAATTGCAGTCGGGGACCTATTAAATGGGAAAATGACAATACGTCAAGGTCCCCGACTGCAATTGAAATAAAATACACAGGTACAGTCACGATCCTCAATGAGCATAAAACTTTTGCGTTTGTTGTTTATAACCTTCACTAAACACTCATATTCTAATTATTTTTTTCATTCATTAAGTTACTCAACTAAACTAACACAACTAAAAATTATTCTACATACCTAGTGCACCATCTACAATAATCTTTCACCGGCCCCCATAGAAATCGGTTTTTTTCTTAAAAATTATAATGTTTATGGTTCAACTAATCACATCCGTATGCGTGAAACATTAAACCAAAATGATAAAAAAACCAAGGTCGGGATTAAGTATTTCAAATAAAAGCAAAAATAAATATCCATTGGTATGTAAATTGTATGCCATGCAATATGTTACGCTTAATGATAATAATGATACATTTGACTAAATAATACTTGGTAAAATGAAACTTGTCCAAGTAATTATTTGCTAAGCAATAACTTGCCAAAAAAGTCTATTGCTGACTGAAAAATTGCGATAAGTTGTTTTGCCAAACATTTTTTTGGGTAATGATAATTTGGGAAACATAGTTTGGGATGTGATACTTTAGGAAACGTTTTTGGCCCATTCGTTAGTAAACCTTTGGTCCTTTGTCCGTCAGTCGTCGTTGGCTTTTCGCCTGAGGTCACACTTGTGCCTATTGCCGAGGGTTGCCTAGCGACGGTGACTCGCATTTGAGAATCAGTGTACCTATATGGAACTTTTAATTTTTTACAATTCGAAACTTAGACAGAATACTGCTTGCAATATTTTCTAATTAAGTAGTGATAGTAGAATATAGCAAGATAAGGACGTTATCACGAAAAATATCGTACATTGACCCTATGTTCCTATCTCAATGAACGCGCATAATAATATTGCTGTCCCGCCGATGATGGCGGCTAGAGATGCACCGGATATTCGTTTACTATCCGGTATCTGGAATATCCGACCCTTATTGTAATATCCGGCCGGATACCGGATAGCAACCTGCTATCGGGCCGGATACTGGAGAGTAATTTTTAATTTTGCTTGATTTTGGAGTAAACAAATTGGATTTAAGAAACAGTCACGGTAATCGTACTCGTTTATTAAAGAACATTTTAAAGATTCCACTTCCACGCGCACTCATTTCGAAGTTTTCGAACCTAGAAATGAGTTCGCCCGAACGTTTACTACGAAACACGTCAAAACCTGCACAATGCCCACCTAGAAAACCGAAATGTCGGTATAGTTCCGCCGGCCGGATACCGAATAGCCGATGGTTTGGCCGAACATCCGGTATCCGGTCAAACCAATATCCGTTGCATCTCTGTCAATGCCAATGCCATATAATAACGCATGCGATAGAGACAGAAAATGGCAGGTCAATGTACGAAACTCCACGTGCTTAGAGTCCTTATTTTAGCAGCCGTGTTATTTTTACACTTAACAAAAGCTGTATGATCCTGGGGTCATTATCCTAAGAAAAATCTGGATAGCGCGTATCAGGATTTTTGTTACATGGAACAGCGCCACCTAGCGAGCAATTCGTAAACTGAATACTACCTACAGTTAACAGAAGTAACTAGAGTTGGGCCAAGCTAACTCTGAATTGCGCTTTGCAATGACTAAGTTGGGCAATATCATCATTAATATCTAATTTCTATGAAAATATGACATAAAGACACTTGCTCACTTGGTTCTATTGACGTCAGTGCAATGTTAGCTTAGAGCCTTTAGACGGATTCTACCTGGGTTGTTTTTGAATTTGGAACAATAATTATCTTATTTATTGGCGAGATCAAAGCCACACGACTCCGCTGGCTCGGTCACCTGGAGAGGATGGGGGAGGATCGTGCTGTAAGAAGAGCGTATGTGGGGCACCCGGGCGGAAAACGTCCGTCGGGGCGTCCCAGATACCGCTGGAGTGACGAAGCCCAAAAAGACCTGTCCGCCCTCGGAATATCCAACTGGCGTGAAGTGGCGCAGAATAGGGCAGAGTGGCGCTCTCTTGTGTCAGAGGCCAAGATCCTCTTTGGGTCACTGAGCCAGTGATGTATGTATGTATGTAATAAACGTAAACATTCAATAATTATGTCCTATAAAAACGTTCCAGAAAGTTGAAGTCGCCATCAGATATGTCGGAGCGGCCAAAGTCACAAATATCTGAACACGCCTCTATTGTCAAGGCGTTAGAGTGCGTGTTCAGATATTTTTGAGCACCTCGGCCGCTCCGATATATCTGGTGACGACTGTACTGGTTTGTTTGATCCTCGACCCGCTTACGTTCACTAAGATTTTAAATCGATGGCAATTTGTTACCGATTCACTTGGTAGTGCCCTCAAAGGACTGGGACGGTATTCTATCAATATCTACTTAACTGTTTTGAGCAGAGGGGCTACCGCGAAAACCGAAATTCGCAAAACGCGGGGATGTTTCTCTTTTACTCCAATGAAGGCGTAATTAGAGTGACAGAGAAAAAATGCCCGCGATGCTTCGATTTTCGCGGTTATATGAGCTTGTGAGCGTTCTGACTGAACGTCTAGCGAGGTCAACAAGGAGCAGTTTTGGCCATGGTATGATAATATACTCCGCCTGGTACTCTCTTCCGACCACGTGACTGACACGAGCCTACGTCATCATGCGACAGCGCTATATGATAATATGCGATAGCGCTATACAAAGTGGCAATGTTATTGTGACGTAGGTTTGTGTCACTCTGGGAAGAGAAGACCATGTTTTATTGGACTATGGTTTTGGCCGAAGGGCGTCAAGTTCCGGCTGTTCCGCAGCCGTCTCCCTGATTACGGGGTTTCGTAATTCATCGCAACCATAATGTGTTTTTAGTTTTAAGATATATTTGCTAGTTGTAAGGTATCTATTTAAGACGAAACAGGAGCTGAGTTTTAAATATTTTAGGTAAATATACCCGTCTCGCTAACGGAAGCGGCACCTAAAAGTAGTGCGATAAGGAATCATGCGTAAAAATCTCAAAAATCGAGGTTTCGTACTCCTCTGTTTCCTCCTCCAAAACTTAACCAATCGTAACCAAATTTGGAAATCTAAATGAATATGAAATTATCTGTGTCGGACCGTTTTGCTTTTTTGGCTAATTGATATCAGTTTTGAATGCCACGCCTCTCATTGCGGCATAGTCAATTAGGCCATTTTGGCCATTTTTGAAGGGCTCTAGCGCCTTAAAAAACAATAATATCAAAAAAGCAAAACGGTCCGACACAGATATTGACAATATTAATCTGTGTTGAAAAAATCATTGCTCTAGCTTCAAAAACCACGGAGGAAAACGAGGAGTACGTTTGTATGGAGAAATGACCACTCCCGTTGGCTCTTAAGGGGCTACCCGAGGTTTTCATCGATTTTTGACAAGTTTTGAATCCTATATCCTTTTTTTCCACTACAGTTAGAATTATAAGACAAACGGTTATCGGTTCTTCAATCTTTTATCTTCGGTTTTGACTACCGGATTTTGAAAGAAAAGAATACTTATATAGAGATAATTATAAATATAAATTTCGTTACTTCTAAATAATGATTTGTAAAATTCTAGCAGTTTTTCGTATTTAAAAGATCTAAAAACCTATAAAATAGGTGGTATAACTTACCTGAGCCCCGACCATTCCCTCGCGCAGTCTCGGCAAGTCTGTGTGTGAGTATTTGGACTTGGACCAGGGTTCCACGCGCGTGAGGTCGGTATCTAGCTCGAACTCGTTGATCTGGTTCCGTAGGAACTTGCGGATGTTCCAGGGCAGGTCGTTGTGCCTGAGGAAAAGGTTTATTATTTAGTTTTTAGGGTTCCGTACCCAAAGGGTAAAACGGGACCCTATTACCAAAGCCATATGTAACTTCGTATAAAATGAATAAAGTCTAAGAAAAAAACGTGCCTCGGAAATCAAGAAAAAGTCATTCTCGGATAGATGGCGCACACACCTTTAGCCTATACTCGGCTGGATGGCGTGACGACATCGTTTCATATTTAACAATTTTAACGCATAGATATCAGTGAATGAACATGGGTCAAAATGATAGAAAAATAATAAAATCATTTATCCATATAAATATACATTTCTTTGATAATTTTATACGTTTTCATTTTGAGTTTTAGTCGTGTGTCGATAGATGGCAGTAAATTTACTGTGACTACAAAATTTACTATGACAGGACCCCTCTATACTATCTATTCTCTTTGCTATTACTAAGATTTCGCTGTCCGTCTGTCCGTCCGCCCGTCTGTCACCAGGCTGTATCTCACTAACCTTGCTAGCTATCAAGGTTGAACAGTTGAAATTTTCACAGATGATGTATTTCTGTTGACACTATAACAAGAAATACTAAAAAGTACGGAACCCTCGGTGGGCGAGTCCGACTCACACTTGTTTGGATTTTCTTACATCGCAATAGCTGTTGGAAATATACGAGTAGATATAGGGGTCATCCATTAATTACGTCACACGAATTTCTAGGTTTTTTGACTCCTCCCCCCTCCTTGTCACACTTAGTCACATTTGACAAACCAAGGGGAGGGCTTGGTGTGACGTCACATTTTTTCAACGAAATCGGCAAATCGAGTTAAGTATTATTAATACTTTAGCATAATTTTTGACAAAAGAAATATTAGTAATTTTATAACGCAAAACGGATTAGCATAAGGAATTAAACGAATAATAACGATTATCTTTCCAAAATCACTGATGAAATTAATGTGAAGTCACAAAGTTTGTGACTACCTCCTCCCCCTTGTCACAACATGTCACATTTTCTTGACCCCCTCCCCACCCCCCTAAACGTGTGATGTATTAATGAATGACCGCTTATACTGAAATTACAAGTTTACAAACATTACAAGTTAAATAAAAGTTTATAAAAATCACCAATCCTCCCAGTGCCCAGGGTTGGGAATGAACCAGCGAGTTCTGCATTATTGGCAAACGCCTTTACCCATAATTTACATTGAAAGTATGTGGCAAGGCAGACATTGTATCTTAGTTGGTAATTAAATTTTTCACGGATGTGTATGGAGTTGCAATCCTTAATGAATCTGAGTTTTATTTAGCCACCCAGAGGCCTATGAAAAGGTCTCTTCGTTTCATTCCATTTTGAATATTTATTTTGACAAATCGATTAATTTGTCTTGGCAATTATTGGCGGCTAGAGATTACGACAGCTACTTACCCATCAGTAAGCGGCACTTCCTCAAGTATCTGCTTGGCTATCTCAAGCCTCTCGTGGTCATAGCTAGCGGCAGCGACTACTGCAGTGATCGCGAGCAGTATGCACGCTATCGAGCGACGTTAGCATGGGTTCACCATCCTCACTAGAACAATCACTTGTGTGAACGGTCACTTACCCATCAGTAAGCGGCACTTCCTCAAGTATCTGCTTGGCTATCTCAAGCCTCTCGCGGTCATAGCTGGCGGCAGCGACTACTGCAGTGATCGCGAGCAGTATGCACGCTATCGAGCGACGTTAGCATGGGTTCACCATCCTCACTAGAACAATCACTTGTGTGAACGGTCACTTACCCATCAGTAAGCGGCACTTCCTCAAGTATCTGCTTGGCTATCTCAAGCCTCTCGCGGTCATAGCTAGTGGCAGCGACTACTGCAGTAATCGCGAGCAGTATCCACGCTATCGAGCGACGTTAGCATGGGTTCACCATCCTCACTAGAACAATCACTTGTGTGAACGGTCACTTACCCATCAGTAAGCGGCACTTCCTCAAGTATCTGCTTGGCTATCTCAAGCCTCTCGCGGTCATAGCTGGCGGCAGCGACTACTGCAGTGATCGCGAGCAGTATGCACGCTACCGAGCGACGTTCGCACGGGTTCACCATCCTCACTAGAACAATCACTTGTGTGTACGGTCACTTACCCATCAGTTAGCGGTACTTCCTCAAGTATCTGCTTGGCTATCTCAAGCCTCTCGCGGTCATAGCTGGCGGCAGCGACTACTGCAGTGATCGCGAGCAGTATGCACGCTATCGAGCGACGTTAGCATGGGTTCACCATCCTCACTAGAACAATCACTTGTGTGAACGGTCACTTACCCATCAGTAAGCGGCACTTCCTCAAGTATCTGCTTGGCTATCTCAAGCCTCTCGCGGTCATAGCTGGCGGCAGCGACTACTGCAGTGATCGCGAGCAGTATGCACGCTACCGAGCGACGTTCGCACGGGTTCACCATCCTCACTAGAACAATCACTTGTGTGAACGGTCACTTACCCATCAGTAAGCGGCACTTCCTCAAGTATCTGCTTGGCTATCTCAAGCCTCTCGCGGTCATAGCTGGCGGCAGCGACTACTGCAGTGATCGCGAGCAGTATGCACGCTATCGAGCGACGTTAGCATGGGTTCACCATCCTCACTAGAACAATCACTTGTGTGAACGGTCACTTACCCATCAGTAAGCGGCACTTCCTCAAGTATCTGCTTGGCTATCTCAAGCCTCTCGCGGTCATAGCTGGCGGCAGCGACTACTGCAGTGATCGCGAGCAGTATGCACGCTATCGAGCGACGTTAGCATGGGTTCACCATCCTCACTAGAACAATCACTTGTGTGAACGGTCACTTACCCATCAGTAAGCGGCACTTCCTCAAGTATCTGCTTGGCTATCTCAAGCCTCTCGCGGTCATAGCTAGCGGCAGCGACTACTGCAGTGATCGCGAGCAGTATGCACGCTACCGAGCGACGTTCGCACGGGTTCACCATCCTCACTAGAACAATCACTTGTGTGTACGGTCACTTACCCATCAGTTAGCGGTACTTCCTCAAGTATCTGCTTGGCTATCTCAAGCCTCTCGCGGTCATAGCTAGCGGCAGCGACTACTGCAGTGATCGCGAGCAGTATGCACGCTACCGAGCGACGTTAGCATGGGTTCACCATCCTCACTAGAACAATCACTTGTGTGAACGGTCACTTACCCATCAGTAAGCGGCACTTCCTCAAGTATCTGCTTGGCTATCTCAAGCCTCTCGCGGTCATAGCTGGCGGCAGCGACTACTGCAGTGATCGCGAGCAGTATGCACGCTATCGAGCGACGTTAGCATGGGTTCACCATCCTCACTAGAACAATCACTTGTGTGAACGGTCACTTACCCATCAGTAAGCGGCACTTCCTCAAGTATCTGCTTGGCTATCTCAAGCCTCTCGCGGTCATAGCTGGCGGCAGCGACTACTGCAGTGATCGCGAGCAGTATGCACGCTATCGAGCGACGTTAGCATGGGTTCACCATCCTCACTAGAACAATCACTTGTGTGAACGGTCACTTACCCATCAGTAAGCGGCACTTCCTCAAGTATCTGCTTGGCTATCTCAAGCCTCTCGCGGTCATAGCTGGCGGCAGCGACTACTGCAGTGATCGCGAGCAGTATGCACGCTACCGAGCGACGTTCGCACGGGTTCACCATCCTCACTAGAACAATCACTTGTGTGAACGGTCACTTACCCATCAGTAAGCGGCACTTCCTCAAGTATCTGCTTGGCTATCTCAAGCCTCTCGCGGTCATAGCTGGCGGCAGCGACTACTGCAGTGATCGCGAGCAGTATGCACGCTATCGAGCGACGTTAGCATGGGTTCACCATCCTCACTAGAACAATCACTTGTGTGAACGGTCACTTACCCATCAGTAAGCGGCACTTCCTCAAGTATCTGCTTGGCTATCTCAAGCCTCTCGCGGTCATAGCTGGCGGCAGCGACTACTGCAGTGATCGCGAGCAGTATGCACGCTATCGAGCGACGTTAGCATGGGTTCACCATCCTCACTAGAACAATCACTTGTGTGAACGGTCACTTACCCATCAGTAAGCGGCACTTCCTCAAGTATCTGCTTGGCTATCTCAAGCCTCTCGCGGTCATAGCTAGCGGCAGCGACTACTGCAGTGATCGCGAGCAGTATGCACGCTACCGAGCGACGTTCGCACGGGTTCACCATCCTCACTAGAACAATCACTTGTGTGTACGGTCACTTACCCATCAGTTAGCGGTACTTCCTCAAGTATCTGCTTGGCTATCTCAAGCCTCTCGCGGTCATAGCTAGCGGCAGCGACTACTGCAGTGATCGCGAGCAGTATGCACGCTATCGAGCGACGTTCGCACGGGTTCACCATCCTCACTGGAACAATCATTTGTGTGTACGGTCACTTACCCATCAGTAAGCGGCACTTCCTCAAGTATCTGCTTGGCTATCTCAAGCCTCTCGCGGTCATAGCTGGCGGCAGCGACTACTGCAGTGATCGCGAGCAGTATGCACGCTATCGAGCGACGTTCGCACGGGTTCACCATCCTCACTAGAACAATCACTTGTGTGTACGGTCACTTACCCATCAGTAAGCGGCACTTCCTCAAGTATCTGCTTGGCTATCTCAAGCCTCTCGCGGTCATAGCTGGCGGCAGCGACTACTGCAGTGATCGCGAGCAGTATGCACGCTATCGAGCGACGTTCGCACGGGTTCACCATCCTCACTGGAACAATCATTTGTTTTTGTGTGTATGGAAAAAACTATTTGGTTTTAGGACCCTCGCTCACAGATATAAAAAGTTCTTGAATCGAGGAATATTATTTTGGTCAAACTCTAGACTGTTCAGGTCTTTCCTTTGGACATACCCAAAAATTAAGGGGTATACGAGTAAAGGTTAATTTTCTTATTTATCTGCATTAGTTCTGATTTAATTAACCGCTATCCTACTTTGGTTAATTAATAGATCAGTTGAAGCGGATTAGGAAACTAATTATATTAATAATTAGCTCGGATCCGCGACTAAAGCTCCGATTAAGGGCGTCCGCTAGCTGGAGCGGGTGAGCGGGTTGACGAATAATAGTATGAGCGTTTCTAACTGTAGGCCTACCGCGAACCACGTTTCGACGTGTTGCCTCTCTGTCGCACTTGTAAATTCGTACTTAAGTGTGACAGGGAAGCAACACGTTCGTGGTTCGCGGTAGGCCTCTGGCGCGAGCGCGTGCGACGGATTTTACCTACAATGGCACCCGCACCTTTTGCTGACTGTATAGTCACAGTATAATAAAGAGTACTAACGTACAGTATGGACACTCCCTGCCTCCCGTTGAAAGTGCCGCCCACCCGCTCTCGGTTACCTCTCAGTTACCGGCTGGCAAGGACGCGACGACGCGGTGCGCAGAGCGGGGGCCACGTAAAATATTCAAATATTAAACAAATATTTACAAAACCTATCAGATCACACTGAAAACAACACAATATCTATATGAACAAAAAATCATGTTTTCAACTTACGTAATATTTTGGTGGCCTGAATTTCCTTACAAAAATTTTGTTACTTCGTTTATACTGATTCAAAATAGGAAACTATTGTATAAATCGAGCTTAGATCCACCTTACAGTATAATACGATTCTTATTTCTTCCTAATTCGCGCAATGAATTTTGAGTCATTGAGGTCATACAAAATGGCGGGAACCCTAGCACGTCTAATCTCACTCACACAAGCATGGTACGCGACCTTAGACTACCTACCTACACGAGCTTAGACTGTGTGCGTAGGAACCCGTTTGTTTCATACATTTGATCGCCAGTGTCCGAGGTGTGGTATAGTCCATGGTATAATAATATACTCCGCCTGGTACTCTATTCCGAGATTCGCGTATGACCTAACTGACACGGGCCTACGTCATCATGCTGTTTACAGGTTCTCAAACTTTAAAATGTGGGAGAATTTTAACCAACGGTGAAAATTATTTTAACGGCATTAATTTTAAGTTATTCATGTAGAAACATAGTAAAATAAAACAAATCTAATGTATTAAATTAAACTTTATTTATCTATACAAGACAAACGTTTGAAAAACTAATTCACAGTTACACATTAATTACCAAGCTTACGGCGTGAAAAGTTTGGAAAACACTGCGACTGCTGACACTGAGCGAGAAGGAAATAACAATTAACACGCGTTCGACAAGGATGACGGTCAGGGCATGAAGTTATCTAGATCCGAATTGTCAAATGTGACAGAGCTATCCTGTGTTGTCAGTAGTGTAAACAGAATTACCCGAACGTCTGAAATTTCTGTCGTGAATCGGAAGATATTGCTAACGAATAATTAAAAATGACGTGTTATTGTAAAATTTAAGATAAAATACATATAAATGAAAATTATAAAATTATAAAGAAATATTTTAACTTATTAACCATAGGTATAATGTACCCATGTAACATGTTATGTTGAAATAAAGTGGCAATGTTATTGTGACGTAGGCCCGTGTCACTCTGGGAATAGAAGACCATGTTTTATTAGACCATGGTATAGTTAAAATTTTTTGAACTGATCTTGTTCACTTACCTGTACTAACAATGGCATTGTTCTATTACAATCCTATTATCTGCTTTTGTTCTTGTAGGCGCCAACCAATTTACTTACAAAATAAGTTAGAAGTACAATGCATGTATATTGAATTCTAAACCTTATTTCTTGTTGAATGGGGTTAAAATGGTCTAAAAAGATAATATCATATTCAATCTTTTGGAAAGTCACATGCACCTTAGCCACGACAGGGACGTATTCGGTGTTAAATAAAATACGTAGAAAGATAAAAATGTTTATTTATTATACATATTAGTTAACAAAAATAATCACATTTAATCAAAATCAACAAGTTCTTATACAAATATATATCAATCTTCAATCTGCAAAATATTTTACATACTACTAGAGCCAAAAAAAGATACATAAGTGTATATATAAAAAAATAATCCCATGTATCCAAAACCAACAGATTCTTATATAAAAACATGCCTATAATCTTAAAACTATAAAATATTTTACATACGTGATATACATATTAAATAAAATATGCAGAAAGATAAAAAAAGTATAATTATTATACATATATAATCTCTAATATATAATCTCTAAATAAAAATAATATATAATCTCTAATATATAATCTAAATATCTGTTTATCATTCGGATCATCATAGTAGTATGTAAAACATTTTGCAGATTGTAGATTTACATATATTTGTATAAGAATTTGTTGATTTTGCTTATATTTGATTATTTTTGTTAACTAATATGTATAATAATTATACTTTTTTTATCTTTCTGCATATTTTATTTAATATGTATATCACGTATGTAAAATATTTTATAGTTTTAAGATTATAGGCATGTTTTTATATAAGAATCTGTTGGTTTTGGATACATGGGATTATTTTTTTATATATACACTTATGTATCTTTTTTTGGCTCTAGTAGTATGTAAAATATTTTGCAGATTGAAGATTGATATATATTTGTATAAGAACTTGTTGATTTTGATTAAATGTGATTATTTTTGTTAACTAATATGTATAATAAATAAACATTTTTATCTTTCTACGTATTTTATTTAACACCGAATACGTCCCTGTCGTGGCTAAGGTGCATGTGACTTTCCAAAAGATTGAATATGATATTATCTTTTTAGACCATTTTAACCCCATTCAACAAGAAATAAGGTTTAGAATTCAATATACATGCATTGTACTTCTAACTTATTTTGTAAGTAAATTGGTTGGCGCCTACAAGAACAAAAGCAGATAATAGGATTGTAATAGAACAATGCCATTGTTAGTACAGGTAAGTGAACAAGATCAGTTCAAAAAATTTTAACTATATAGTCGTACGGTTTTAAGATGTCGGAATCCACTTGAGAGATTACCTGCCGATGAATGGCATTGCTATCTTTTGTTCAAGCAAACCGCTAATTACGTGTGCAAAATAACAACAAAAGACTCCATACACATAACAACTTTACCTCTTGAAAAATAGAGTTAGAATTACAATAGCAGGTACTCGATACCTATACGACCTTTTGGAATTTGGAGCCGTGGTCGCCCAGGTACATAATTTGTTTTTGTTTCATGTTTAATTTCCAAAAGGTTCTATATCGAGTATGTACTTACTATTGTAATTTAACTCTATCCTTCAAGCGGTAAAGATGTTATAGTTAGGGATGTAACGATACATGATTTTGCCGATACGATACCGATACCGATATTTGAAGTAAATAATCGGCGATTCCGATACAGATACCGATATCAATGGCACAGTGTGTAGTTAGTTAATAAATCAAATAAATAAGGAATTATAAACTTAATATGCATAAAACATACTTATGTTAGTTATGTATAATAGACACTGGATTTTATGTGAAAAGTGTGAAAAACTGTAAAACTAATAAAGAAAAATGCCAAATCCAAATCAAAGAAAACATATATTTAGGTAACCATCAAGCAATCAATGCAAAAGTAAATCCAAATCAGTAATTATAGTTCACTTTAGGTAGATTTTTTGTTATGGAAACAAAGTTTATTCAAATTATTAGCAGCGTCATTCGTTTCGCGCGCTTTTCTAACTGTGATATCGGCTGAATTTAAATCGGCGATGCCGATATATCGGCCTGCCGATTATATCGGCCGATATATCGGTATCGGTATCGGTATCGTTACATCCCTAGTTATAAGTACCTCTTTAGAATATTTTGTTGTTATTGCATTTCATTTTGCACAGGTAATTAGCGGTTTGGTTTAACAATAACAATGCCATTCATCGTCAGGTACTCTCTCAAGTGGATCCCGACATTTTAAAACCATTCGACTATACCAAACCATAGCGTACTAAAAACATCATTCTCTCGTAAAGCGGATAAAAGGTTGAGAGCGATTAAAACATGAATAACCGACAGGAAGCAATATTTGCTTAGCATGCGGAGATTGGAGACCGATCACAAGGAATTGATTGCAATCGGGACTTGGATCGCTTTTACGACTTCCACATTATTCTGTACTCTATACAGATCACTCACTTCTAGAGGCTGCATGTAACTCGTGGACACTATGCAAAAGGTCATAAACATTGTATTGTATGGTTAACTCTTTCGCGTCTTTCCGGAGACATCGCAAAGTTAGTTTCTAAAGGTTTCACGCTGCATCTATCTTGAGACACAAATAAGAAAAGTCCTGAAATATGTAAGTACCTACAGAATAGATAAAATGCATAATTGTTTTCAATCGTATTTTCTCGGAAACGTTCGTACTTGTCGTGCTACTTCTGTCAAGCTTAGTACCTACCTACTTTTTGTACCAAGACTGACTGAAATAGCAAGACACGTTCATATGTTTCTCTGAAAATACGATGAAAAATAATTATACACTACATTGTATTGATTAAGAAAAAACCTTTTAGTAAAATGTGTTTGTCCTACAACGATTGTATTGTATATTAAGTAGGTACTAGACTAATTTCAAACACTCATTTCAGTTGTATCCACGTTTCCAATTAAGAACTTCAACAAAATTCAGTATTCTTAGTACTTTACATAATTTAAAAGCATTTAAGTATGAGTTTTTTTTCTGATTAAGGACACGTTTTTACATGCATCACCGATTGACTAATAACGGATTGTCACATAAAAAAATAGTGACGAATAAATTTAAAGTGAAAGTTGCTCTTTACAAAAATTTGGCTCTTTTACGATACTTCTACTATAATTGCTTTATCATCGGAAGATCAGCGCAAGCATCATGCTGAAATGAGATCATTTCCTGGCACTTTCCCTTTTCTATAGGTATTTTTCTCTCTTGTATAATTTTCTCTTTCGTGTTTGTGCTTACGAATAAATAATTTCCATTTCTGTTTTATTTCTATTTCAAATCGCTCGTAATGCAGCATCTACTGGAGGTATTCTATCTCTGTCACTCGCATGGCAGCTACCGTAAATCTGTTTTATCGTCGACACTAAAATCGGCGCCATCTTGATATTGTGTTGTTGGATTAATCTTGCATCAACAACAATGTATGTACAGTCGCCATCAGATATATCGGAGCAGCCAAGGTGCTCGCAAATATCTGAACACGCCTCTATAGTCCGCGCCAGTTAGCGTGTTCATACAATTTTTCCAATAGGTAACGGAATGGAAATAAAAATCTAAGGATCATTTATTATTTCCTTTTAGGACGTTAACCTCGTAAGATCCACCATGGAAAGTTTTCCAATTTTTAATTTCAACCTTGTTCCATTAGTAAATTGGCACGAATTTCGTTTGTTTTAAAAGGCATTAGAACAAAAGAAATACTACTTTACTTGTTTCATTGAAAGGTTCAAATTAGATTGCAATCTATATGTATGTACATTTAAATTATACATACATTACACACTCAGGAGGATAACATAGTGAATTCCAAATCTATTATTTCAAATAAAAAAAAACTCCTACGTTAATCTTAATATTTTAAACCAATTTTGCCAAAGATACCTTACACCATTTTGGAAAAGAGCTAATACTCTTCGAACTGCTGGATCAATTTTTATCAAACATAGGAACACATACACACACATAATAAAACTGCATCTAAACAGTCCATCCCTTTAAGAGCTCCGATGCCACAGACAGACACGCAGACATTGGCGTCAAACGTATAACACCCCTTTTTTGCGTAGGGGGTTGCCTAGGCTTATTTGTCAATCAAAGCTACCGCATAATCTACGGAGCCATACAGCGCCATCTACATCAGCTGTCACAAGCACGAAATTATCTTAGATTTTTCCATCACAATCAATGATATTTTGCTGTGTATGCAAACTAAAAAAAAATATCTGTGTGACCGAGCTTTGCTCGGAAAACATATAAAAATTCAAAAATGCTCGTTTTCTCAGATAAAACCTAGCTAGATCGATTTATCACCTCCGAAAACCCCCATATAGCAAATTTCATCGAAATCGTTAGAGCCGTTTCCGAGATCCCCGAAATATACATATAAAGGGTACCTATATAAAAAAACACAATAACTGCTCGTTTAAAGATATTAGATAAGCTCGTTCGAGCGAAATATACCTAGATACTGAGAGTAATATGTGGCTAACCGTCAGAAAAGGGTCCTTTGTGGCTGCCACTAGTTAGACACTGACATATTCGCTAACGTCTGTGTTTATTTTAAATAAAATTAACTTTAAATATAATTTCCCCTCTGATAAGTATTTAAGCTTACAAACACTTATAAAAGCCATTAAATCGCCTTTTATCTGTATCTGAAAGAATCCATCCATTCTCAACTCTATAAATCTTGTCCGTATCTACTTCCAAAGAAAACGTTCAAACATTTTATCTCACTCTAATTACTTGAAAAATTCATCGATTCTCGCTTTCTATCTTATCTTTCGAAGAGTGGCGTTTACATTTATAAAATCAGTTGTTGATTTGATATTAAAGCCAATTTGACGTACATCTGACCTCAAACCGATTAGAATGATATTGGAATTTGGAATCATATCGGTTAGAACTTAGATGTAATTCGCGCGGGTGTCTCGCTCGCTTTAATACATGTACGGACAAGTCAGAGCTAAATTAACACGCGAATGACAGCTAACTGATATGATTCCAATATCATTCTAATATCGGTTAGATGTAAGGTGCACGTTGGAATTGCCCTGATGTATATATTATTACACTAGAACACGTTTATTAGTTAAGTAAGTATAATAACTCGGAAATGTAATATAAAATATTGAATAACCGATCACAAATAAAAAAGAAATTGAATAGTTCAAGACGTGTAATCCTATTACGGTAGAGGTCGCTAGGCGCCTCCCAAAGGCGCTTATAAATAAATAAATATCAAGGACATTTTTACACAAATTGACTAAGCCCCACGGTAAGCTCAAGAAAGCTTGTGTTGTGGGTACTCAGACAACGATATATATAATATATAAATACTTAAATACATAGAAAACAACCATGACTCAGGAACAAATATCTGTATCATCATACAAATAAATGCCCTTACCAGGATTCGAACCCGGGACCATCGGCTTCATAGGCAGGGTTACTACCCACTGGCCTAGTATCAACCTAGTGTAAACCGGTCGTCACTTATTATGAGTGATATGATGGAGATATTCGCTGTCTTCGAGTGAAGTCCCGGTTGTTCAGTTGGCAGAGCGATGGGCTAGTGATTCAGAGTCACGAGTTCGAGTAAGTGAATTTTTCCACGTTTCATTTATTTATATAGGCTAGGCTAGGCTTTATGATATCGACAGGCTTTTCTACTTAATACAAAATTTATTTACTTATTAAATAGGTACCTACTACGTATAATCATCCACTTTGAATTTATTGAATTGTAATAAGCCTCCAACCATATTGAAAATGCTGTACAAGCAGAGACCCCGTTTAAATTATGCAAACAGTTGTATTAAATGTGTTAATTATTATTTATGAGACAGGTAATTATGAATTTATGAGTTACCTACCTATTTGCGGTTGTAATATTTTGTACAAATTGATAAGTTTTTTGTTTACTAAGGTCAATATTAGAGATGCACCGGATATTCGGTTACTATCCAGTATCCGGCCTATCCGGCGGTTATTTTAATAACCGGCCGGATACCGGATAGTGAGACCTACTATGTACATGTCATCATGGAACTTAAGTCATTGTCAATAAAGGTGACAGCAAGGTGTCATCTATTGGGCATTAGCATGTCGAGCACTAGTACGTTTACCTTAGTTATTTTTATTTTTTATGTTAGTGCAAGGAAATAATTTAATGGAATACAATAAAATGTGAATTTTATAGGTAGGTACTCGTTCAGTTTCCTATTAAAGTATGATTTCATCACATCAAAATAAATATTTCTGTAAGGATTACAAACAAACGCAGATTTTCTTTTAAACAAGCTGTGCAGTTTTATATTTTTATGAGGAGGCAAACGAGCAGACGGATCACCTGATTGTAAGCGGTTACCGTTGCCCATTGGACACCCGAAACACCAGAGGGGTTGTTTTACAATGAGCTCACGAACACGGACTTTGAAGGACACCAAGGACATCCTACATGTACATGTTTTGTGAACGTCACGAATAAAAATCTTTTATCTTTGCCTGCAGCGCAATGCGCTGCACTGAGGACCAAGGTTTCGGCGATGAGGCTGCCAGTGCACGTTCTAAAGTAAGGTGGTTTCTTCACTTGGAATAGCACGATGAAAGGGAATTCGTTCCCCGAGTCTATCTCTCCTTTGTACACCCGGAGGGGCCTATGTTTACTACGCCACGCGCCGCCTACAACAATGACGCCTAAAATAATTTTAAACAGCATTTGAGAAATAAGATGTGTTAACACTGTTCTGTTTTTTATTTGAAAATAAAAGCAATATGCTCAGCAGGATCCTATTAAGATCACACGAGTGTATGGCTAAACCCACTGTACCGCCCACTGTAAGCAACTCACGCTAAGCGGGGCCGGGCCCCGGTGTCCGACGCTTCGTTTTCTATAGAAAGCATCACGTGATCACCGGACACCCGTCATAGAAAACAAAAGGTCAGATCCCTCGGCCCGGACCGTCCTAGCGTAAGTAATACTTAAAAATAGCAATACGAGTATACAAAAGACCTCGACCGCTACCGCAACCAGCCCATCCGAGTTTTAACCGGATTATAACCGGACTTTTATCCGGTTTTCCGGAAAATTCCAGTGCGTAATTACCATTTGCGGGAGGGAAATAATTCTCTCTGAAAATACGGGTAATAATATTGCGGTGAAAATTGGTGACTTTGTTTTACTTGGGTTCTGTTGGTTATTTTATTTGCGTGTGTGTTTGTGTTATAATTACACTTCAAATAATATCATTTTGTGGTTTGTTTGTTTGTTATAACATAACAGTTAGGATTTGCGGCTAAATGTTATTAAATAATGTTTGTGTTATTAATAATAATAACCATGGCAAAGTGTTCTAAGAAAAGAATACAAATGTAGTGCATTAATACATTATTGTCGAGGCTCGGAAGTAGCTACTTGCAGGCTGAGGATTCGTTTTAAACGGACGACCTTGGGAGTCCGTTTAATTGAATCCGAAGCCAGCAAGTAGCCTTCCAGCCGAGTCATAATAGTGCTTTTCTCAAAAATGGTGCAAGAAATATAAATATCATAGAAATATTTTACAAAAGCAACGTTCTTACGTATATATTTTCACAGAAAAAAGTAGAAACAATTGAAAAAATTAGCTTTGCCGCCTTTTTATTTTTTTAATAAAAAAATAGAAGTGTATTTTTCTGCCGAAAAACTGCTAACCTATTTGAGACAGCTAAATAGTCGCGGTACTAATCATCTGTTTGGCTGTTTAATGGGCCTGTGCCTTCATTTGATATGGCCATTTCAACTTTTAAAAAGTTTGGAACTCGACAAATAATGCAATTTGTACGCAACATTGCAGTCCCAAAATCGAGACTGCAATGTTTTTAACTTTTTAATTTTTGACTGACCATAAACTACGCGCTTCGCGACCTATTTTTAAACGGCAAAGTCGACTTTGCCGTCCATTTTTGAGAAAAATTATTTTCCATCGTATTTTCACGGAAACGTACGAACGTGTCTTGCTATTTCAGTCAGTCTCGGTACAAAAAGTACTAACATTGACTGAAGTAGCATGACAAATACGAACGTTTCCGAGAAAATACGATGGAAAACAATTATACACTACATCTGTATACTAAGTTTATGTGACGGATGAAACAATACTCCAATTGAAAGTATTGTTATGCCAACATAGGATAGATTTTATTTTAATTACCTATTAATTAAATAGTTATTACAGTAAGATATAGTAAGAAAGAAGCCCTGGTGGCCTAGCGGTAAGAGCGTGCCACTTTCAATCCGGAGGTTGCGGGTTCAAACCCCGGCTCGTACCAATGAGTTTTTCGGAACTTATTTAGGTACGAAATATCATTTGATATTTACCAGTTGCTTATCGGTGAACGAAAACATCGTGAGGAAACCGGACTAATCCCAATAAGGCCTAGTTTCCCCTCTAGGTTGGAAGGTCAGATGGCAGTCGCTTTCGTAAAAACTAGTGCCTACGTCAATTCTTGGGATTAGTTATCAAGCGGACCGCATGCTCCCATGAGCCGTGGCAAAATGCCGGGATAACGCGAGGAAGAAGAGTTATTATAGTAAGAAATGATGACGCAAAATACAAGCTATGCTGGGTCTAGGCAAACCTTATGTATAAAACCGTAATCTAGGTAATTATCTGTGACTCCATTTCAGCTTTAAGCAGAAGCATTATTAATTCAACACACTACGAAATGCTCTCAATTTAAGTGATAGCTGATAGGCAATTCAGATGCTAATTAAGAGCCCATCAACGTGCACACTAGCGCCACTGCTAAATAATCGTGATTAATTAAATTTACCGAAAGATATTTAAAAAAGGAGGCCGCTATACGCGCTGTATTTTGTATTTAAGTACCTACCTTTTGAATACATCAAACTAGTTTTTATGTTGCTGGATTCGTCAATCTATGCGTCCAAAGTTAAAACGGCCGTTTTTGTTTTGAGTTCCTAGATCGACGAATCCAGCAACATAAAAACTAGTCTGATGTATTCAAAAGGTACTTAAATACAAAATACAGTACGTAGCGGCTCCCTTTTTTAAATATTTTTCGTTAAATTTAAATAATCACGATCATTTAGCAGTGGCGCTAGTGTGCACGTATTGATGGGCTCTTCAAACTGTCAAATATGTCGTTTAAAACTGGCAGATTATAAATGCATCCGATGCCGTACGTTTTTGTTCAGATTAGTGCCACTTGCCCCATCCCACTAGCCCGGGGTTAAGGATGACTCACGTTAGATCGCGCCGTGTCCGAGCCGGAGCTTCCGGCGCATCGTTTTCTATGGAAAGCAACACGTAATCGCCTGTCATGTCATAGAAAAGTAATCGCCGGGAGCTCCAGCCCGGACACGGCCCGGTCTAACGTGAGTCATCTTTTAAGCGATTAAACCGTTAACCCAGTGTCAAATTGTACTGGTAACCATGGTGACTCCAGGTTTAACCGGTTAACCCCGGGTTAGTGAATGGTGCAGGCCGAGCACACGGAAACATGGTCGTCCTAACTTTAGTTGCCGCCATTCTGTGGAGCAAGAGCTGGGTGTACAGTAATGTCGTAAAAGTAAAGGATGACTCACGCTAGGCCGGGCCCGGCCGAGGCGTCCGACACGTCACTTTTGATAACGGCTGGTCGATGATCACGTGGTGCTCTCCATAGAAAACGAAGCGCCGGAACCTCCGGCCCGGTCTAGCGTGAGTCAACCTTAATGCGGCTGCAGTAGTCATCTGAACGTCACCTTTTTTTTTTGGGGCATCAACAGCAATACAAAATGTAGGTACATATACTTGGTCAAGCAGATCTTGTCAGTAGAAAAAGGCGGCAAATTTGAAAAATGTAGGTGCGAAGGGATATCGTCCCATAGAAAATTTGAATATCGCGCCTTTTTTTACTGACAAGATTTGCTTGACCAGCTATAATACATAGCACAGTGAGCAAAAAACGAAGCCAATAACAGATGTCCACAATAATACAGTTAATATGCAATAAGTGGAAACAATACAAAAATGTTAAGAAAAAAGAAGGGAGGAAAAATACATTTAGCCGAGAAAGGTTAAAATCTGATTTTAACCTTAGAATAGTAACTGGAGACGCCTTGGCTGTCATTTTCTGTACAAAACAGTCTGCCGATTTTTGCGAGGGAGGGGCATGTCAAATATGTGGCTATTTGTACGTGATTTGTACGTAACGTATAAATAGCCATGTCAGATAAACGTCACTCCATACAAAAGTTTGCACATTTGTGCAAGGTTTTGGCAGAGAGGTAAGCTCTTAAAGACTCCGGTTATTAAATGCTCTATGGTAACTGTCTTACCTCTGCTAACAAGGTTGAGTGACTTGACTTTTCTAGGCGTTATACCTGTAAACAAAATAAAGGACAATTAATAATATCCTTCAGTCAAAAGTTACGTTTATTAGGTATAGATAGTCTAACCTGGCCGTGTAGCCAAGATGCCATTCGCTTACGCTCCGTAGCGATCGAAACGCAACTGTCACTGTCGCACTAATATGGAAGAGTGATAGAGAGACATAAAGCTTTTCGTTGTCGAAGCGATAGCGATTGTAACCTTGGCTAGGCCGGCTGTTCAGTTTAAAAAACCGCAAACGATGTACAGGGTAGCCGTTTGGCACACGCATACTAGGTCAAAACAAAATTTTTGCTCCGGCAGTTCCTAAAAAAAATTCCCTTAGGACGGAGTGTTGAGTTTGTTTGCTTTGTATGAAAAAAAAATTGTTTTCATAAACCTATCGTGTGTAGGTATATATGAAAGGGCTTTTAAGGCGATTCTAAAAATATACCACATCATTACATTTCAACCATTTTTTTAAAAATTAAACAAAAAATAATTTTCAAAACATTAATTTTGGGATCCTCCAGATACGATATGGCTGAATTTTTTTTCTACAATATACCACAAATGATACGTGATATCCTCATAATCAAAAATATCTATCGCTATCGCATCTGAAAATACGAATGTAGTTATAATCGTATTCATTAATGTTTTATTTAATAAAATTAATGTAAACTAATTGTTACACCAATTACTCGCTCATACTCAAAGGCACGTAGATATCGATTCCTCACGGATCCCATCATCAGAAATGGATTTGAGAAAAATTGAATTATTCTACTTTCAATCAAAAAATAAACTTTGAAAATCGGTTGAGAAATGACGGAGGTCTATGGGTAACAAACATGTAAAAAAATAAAACGTGTACCTAATTGAATTGAGAACCTCCGCCTATTCGAATTTTGAAATCGGTAAAAAAATACCGAATTGCAAGACTCATTCGAAATTTAAAAGTCGGTTTAAATTATGACACAATTTCCGACCACGACATTCATTTTCACTCCCATTTCCCGGAAGTCAGAAAATACGTTACGTATTAAGAAAATACGTTTCCCGGTGCTCAGTTTGCTGCACAGATTACTACACGCTAAACGGAGCACGTAACAACTTCTACAGTCGCAGGTAAAACGGATGGGTTTATTCACGTGATAAAATGGTTGTCACTTTCTAACAACACGCAATGAGAGAGAGAGATGCTGTCACGTAGACAAATACGACCATCATATCCGTACATGCCTAGCCAGGCTGACAATCTTAGAGAATATAACCAAACGGAGTGGTCATTAACAGGCGTTCCCCTCTGTCGAAAATAGGCGGCCAGTGGTCAACCACATGTATGGACTGACGTTTATCTGACATGGCTATTTTGACATTACGTATACATTTGATGTGCCCCTCCCCCGCAAAAAACGGCAGACTATTTTGTACCGAAAAATATAGACATGTCGTCTCCGTTTGGTTATATCCTCTAAGCTGACAATCGTAGGTTGACAATAGAAAAGTAAATAAGTTTTTGGCATAAAATGTAATTTTTGGTACAAGCTTTTCTCGCTGACTGTACTTTTCTTACCACAAGCAACTAATACTAATCGAGACAATTCTAAAAACCCCAAACTCAATAATTAGGTGGCGTTGTTTCATCACAGTGTTCCTATGGCTACCTCCATCTTCAGATCAGCTCGATGGTACCAAAATAATGCATTATCACCCGACTTACATATGTATGCAAATTTTCAGCCCAATCGGAAATCGGGAACTGGGTCAAATTTAGCTTATACATATTATAACATAACAAGTAAAATAAAAGCTTGAAAAATAAATGTATTGGGATGACAGATGCTACGAAAATTTACTATTTTCATACATTATTTAAGTTTCTTGGATTGCCGCACAAGTGAAAATTGCGCATGAATTTCCGTGAACGCGCCATGATGCGGCGTCTGTGTGAGGTGATCTGTCGCTGGAAACTCATTTTAACTTTACTCACTTATTTTAGTTTCTCTCTAAAATAATATTTTACGAGAGACAAATTAACTACTTGATTCATGGTTAATGATACATGTACAAATAATTAAGTATTTTGAAAAGCCAGTGGCTATGAAAATATCCACGATATATGTGTGTCAAAATACTTTTAAAACATGTTTTTTAAGCTAAATAATATCAGTAATCAGTATAAATACTTATACATATACAAAGAAAACATATTCCTAACTCAGGAACAAATATTTGTGATTAATACTCAGACAAATGCCCTTACCCGGATTCGAACCCAGGACCTCCAATTTCGTACACAGGGTCACTACCGACTAGGCTAGGAGCCCGTTAATTAATTTAAAATAATGTGAATATTATTAATAGTGTAGTAACACTAGTAACACGTAAAAATTGCAACATAAATATTTTTATACATATATAAATTACCTAAGTACTTGTGGCTTAACTCGATCACAGAACGAGAAAAACAATAAAATAAATTAATTAAAAATTAAAAAACACGACTGCGAAAAAAGCGAACTGAAAAGACAAAAATAATTTATAGTTGTGTTAGTTACCCAGTCACATGATTGATATTTTTCATTGACTGTACCTGTGTATTTTATTTCAATTGCAGTCGGGGACCTTGATGTATTGACATTTTCCCATTTAAAAGGTCCCCGACTGCAATCGAAATAAAATACACAGGTACAGTCAATGAAAAATATCAAACATGTGACTGGGTAACTAACACAACTATAAATTATTTTTGTCTTTTCAGTTCGCTTTTTTCGCAGTCGTGTTTTTTAATTTTTAATTAATTTATTTTATTTTATACTTTTTAGATTTTTTAAACCAACCATATGTTTTATGATTTGCACCTGGCTTTGGACCGCGTGCAGCGCGTCACATACGTCGGGCTACGCCCGACTCCTTTAGTATGAGGGCGCCTCCAGCGCCCAGATTTGGTAAGCGTACAACGTGTCACGTACGTCGACTCTTTTAGTATGAGGGCGCCGAAGGCGCCTGGCTTTGGAACGCGTGCAGCGCGCCACGTACGTCGGGGTACACCCAACGCTTTAAGTATGAGGGCGCCGAAGGCACCCGGGTTTGGTAAGCGTTCAGCGCGCCACGTACGTCGCGCTACGCCCGACGCTTTTTAGTATGAGGGCGCCAAAGGCGCCCAGCTTTGGTAAGCGTACAACGTGTCACGTACGTAGGGCTACGCCCGACACTTTTAGTATGAGAAGGTCGAAGGCGCCTGGCTTTGGACCGCGCGCAGCGCGCCACGTACGTCGGGCTATGCCCGACGCTTTGAGTATGAGAACGCCGAAGGCGCCTGGTTTTGGTAAGCGTGCAGCGTGTCTCGTACGTCGGGCTGCGCCCGACTCTTTTAGTATGAGAAGGTCGAAGGCGCCTGGCTTTCGAACGCGTACAGCGCGCCACGTACGTCGCTTTAAGTGTGAGGGCGCCGAAGGCGCCCGGGTTCGGTAAGCGTACAACGCGCCACGTACGTCGCGCTACGCCCGACGCTTTAGTATGAGGGCGCCAAAGGCGCCCAGCTTTAGTAAGCGTACAACGTGTCACGTACGTAGGGCTACGCCCGACACTTTTAGTATGAGAAGGTCGAAGGCGCCTGGCTTTGGACCGCGCGCAGCGCGCCACGTACGTCGGGCTATGCCCGACGCTTTGAGTATGAGGGCGCCAAAGGCGCCCAGCTTTAGTAAGCGTACAACGTGTCACGTACGTAGGGCTACGTCCGACACTTTTAGTATGAGAAGGTCGAAGGCGCCTGGCTTTGGACCGCGCGCAGCGCGCCACGTACGTCGGGCTATGCCCGACGCTTTGAGTATGAGAACGCTGAAGGCGCCCGGCTTTGGCAAGCGTACAGCGTGTCACGTCCGTCGGGCTACGCCCGACACTTTTAGTATGAGAAGGTCGAAGGCGCCTGGCTTTGGACCGCGCGCAGCGCGCCACGTACGTCGGGCTACCTACGCCCGACTCTATTAGTATGCGGGCGCCCGGTTTTGGAACGCGTACAGCGCGCCACGTACGTCGGGCTACGCCCGACGCTTTGAGTATGAGGACGCAGAAAGGCGCCCGGCTTTGGTAAGCGTACAGCGTGTCACGTACGTCGGGCTACGCCCGACGCTTTTAGTATGAGGACACCGAAGGCGCCCGGTTTTGGAACGCGTACAGCGCGCCACGTACGTCGGGCGTCCTAGGAAAGAATCTACAATTTTTTTTAGAAGAAATCATTTATCCAGAAAATACCAAGCTGACTTTGCATAGCATTCGCTAAGACAAAGTGTGAAAATATCATCATCATAAATGTTAAAATTAAATAAAAACATACGGTTATTATGATACTTTCACAATTTGTTCTACCAAAGTTGGTGCAGAGTTAGCTTAGAGAGACTGCATCATATCGATAAATAAATAGAAGCTATATTTTAAACTTTTCGATTCCATTAGCGCAATTTAGAAGGTGTATTAAAAACTATGAGTAGTATACTGTACCTAATATAATAAAATTATATTTTTTTATGATCAGCGGTCAAACCCCTTCTTTTTAATGTCCCATTCAATAATAATATTTGGTTTTATGAGATAAGCTTTTCTTAACATATTTTGTCAATTCTTACTTTCTCAAACTTAAACTTAAACCCACATGTTGCGTATATATTATTAATCGGCTTTCACAGCCCTTCATTTTGATACCCTACTCGATAGGTTTGCACGATATTTTTTTCTAAAGGTTGCGTAATATGGCGTATTAAGTCCGCCATATTATTTTTATAATTACGTCACATAGCCTATGTCACCCGGGATGACGTAAGGATTCTAATGAGGTAACATACGTCTAAATCGGTCAAGGCTATCAGAAGTTAAGGTGGAATAAAGAAACTCACATACATACAAACATGAACGCTGAAAACAATACACTCTTTTTTTTTGGGCAGTCGTGTAATAAAATACAGATGTACCTAGGTAGTGCGTTATTATTTTCCATCGTATTTTCACGGAAACGTACGAACGTGTCTCGCTATTTCAGTCAGTCTCGGTACAAAAAGTACTGAGGTTGACTGAAGTAGCATGACAAATACGAACGTTTCCGAGAAAATACGATGGAAAACAATTATGCACTACATCTGTATTCAAAAGCCCAAAAGAAATAATCACTCGCAACAAACTCCGAATGAGATAAAAAAGTAATTACAAAAACGATTAAACACAAAAGAGAATATTAAACAAGTATCAAAAGTTTACAAGCAAAATATAGGTAGGTACAGTCACCTGCAATAATATGTTACTCTGTGAAGGCCGCAAAAATATCTGACACGAACTTATTCGTAGAACCATAAGAGCGTGTCATATATTTTTGCGGCCTTCGAAGAGTAACATATTATTGCAGGTGACTGTACCTACCTGAGTTTCACGAGTATTTTGTGTATGTCGGTGTTTTCAAAAAAAATTGTATGTAAAATTTGTTTTTTTGAAAAACTATCAACTTTTGGGTTGTTTAGACTCAGAATCACGATTAATTATTGAATGAGACAAAGAAAAAAGTGTCCCCAGTTTTTATACAAATTTTGAGTGTCTGTTTTGTAACGGTCCATACAAAATGTATGTGAAAATGCGTTACAAAACTGATATTTTTTTGGACAAATTTATGTTCTTTTTAAATCGATAGTCCTCGTGATCCTGAGTGCTGCCGGCATACAATCGAGGTTACGCTCATGATTAAAGGATGACTCGCGTTAGACCGAGCCGTGTCCGGGCCGGAGCTTCCAGTGCATACTTTTCTATGACATGACAGGCGATCACGTGATGGTTTCCATAGAAAACGATACGCCGGAAGCTCCGGCCCGGACACGGACCGGTCTAACTTGAGTCACCCCTAATACTATATTCTAGAATAACATGAAATATGATAAGGGGCGTTACTTATCTATGAAAAGGGTCCTTAATATTGTCGATGGCGCTTACGCCGCGCAGCGTCGCGAGGCATTGTATTTATAACGGAGCATCGTTAATAATGGCGTAAGCGCCATCGGCAATAAGGTCCCTTTTCATAGATAACGTCACATATAAATATTCAAGTAACATAATATGTTTGGTAGTAAGCTAAACTCATCTCTCATAAAGGAGTTTGAGATTAATTTGGAAAACTTAAAAATAAGAAGTTGATCAACTACGCTTTATAATATAACACTAGCGGCCCGCCCCGGCTTCGCACGGGTTAACAAATTATACACCTTAACCTTCCTCAAGAATCACGCTATTGACAGGTGAAAACCGCATGAAAATCCGTTCAGTAGTTTTTGGGTTTATCGCGAACAAACATACAAACACACAAACAGACAGACGCGGCGGGGGACGTTGTTTTATAAGGTGTAGTGGTTCGCTTATTATGCCATGTTTGTCACTTTCCTTCGATGTCATTATATCCGTATTGTACTGTTTCACTAAAACAAAATCTAATTTAAATATTGTAACTAACTAATTTAGAATAACCATAACTGCGACAGCAACAAAACCTTTTATAATAATGAAATACATAGCTGTCTCGTGTATGTCAGCTGTCGCTTCCTCAAGTCGGAACAGCTTCGAGATATATTTGGGCCCGATTCGGATTTTGAAATAAATATCTATTAGATATCTTTTAGACATCACCAAGATACGATAACGATATGTTTAAGATCTAACCTGTCAAATTTGACATTTGCGCGATTCTGGAGATACTCTTGAACGATTTCCACAGGATATGACTTAGAGATCCAATTCACATCTAATAGATATCTAACTCTATCTAACGTAAAAGTGACATTGGTTGCCCGAATTGCGCTGCAAAAGAGAACTAGTTGATATCTAAACTATAACGTATCTAGAATGGATCTAGTACGTGTCGTCTCTTGTGAATATCTTGAAGTTCGGATACGGCAGTTTGTGTGCTCAATTTAGACCCTACGTAAGTTTCAGTGCAAACTTGAGCGTGTTTCTAGCACAGTTAAGTCTCTAAAATATGGCGCAGTAAAGTTTATTGCACTAGGAAATAAACTTGAACTTTGCATGAACTTTCAGAAATTTGCCTTCATCATAACAAATTATGCTTTTTGCTGACACATTTAATTTAATGTTTGTACTTAAAATTAGGCAGAGAGAATCATACTGTCTTCATCTTACGCTAGCACTAGCACCCAATAGAAAGGGATGAGTACCTATAGTATGTTCGTATGTATGTATGTATTTAAACACTTTATTGTACATAAGACAGATTAAATTACAATGAAACAAAATATATATAATAAATATATATATATATGTATACACCGTGTTTTTTTTGATTTCCGTTAATTTCAAGGGTGCATTCCTGAGCTTAAATCAAGTAACTTTCTCAAAGACACCGATGTTCTAATTAAGTCCATTTCGGAGATAATCCATAATTTATTTTTTTCCTATAAGGCCTCTACAAGCGTGTACACTTGCCTTAGGGCCGGCTTACATATTGATTAGTGTTTAGAATGAGTTCATACATTTGCTACTAAACTTAAGTACAATCTCGGTCGATTGATGTACGAAATGACATTGATATGTCACAGATTTCAATTGTTTGGTTGAGTTAAATGTAATGCCCGTGTTACAACAACGCTATATGCTACATTTAATTACTTTTGAAACAAAAAAAAAACAAAAAAAAAACAAAATTTTTTTTTTTTGAAAATTAACTATGCCATTTAGTTCTTATAAACGTACTTAACTATACCCCGAAGTTAACGGAATTCAATAAAAACACGGTGTATATAGTTTTCTTCGTTGTTACGGACGGACTAGTTGTGTTTTCCAGATTATAATTGTTTGTATGTTCGCAAAAATACTTTCCCTCTTTTTTTTTCTTTCAATAGTGATCGGAAAGCCGTGACTTGCGAATCTTGTGATACAGGGGGTGGAATGTCTCCAACTCGGATGCGAAAAACTCTAATGTAATTTGAAAGAATAATTTATTCCGTCAGGGAAGGGTGGGGGATAAAATACGAGAGTTGGGCGGGAAACAAGTGTTATTCATGTAGGGGACGCGGTCCGTAAAGGATGACTCACGTTAGACCGGGCCGTGTCCGGGCCGGAGCTTCCGACGCTTACTTTTCTATGACATGTGATGCTTTCCATAAAAAGCGATGCGTCGGAAGTTCCGGCCCGGACACGGCCTAATATCCATACGAAATTAGGCAGTAGTTTTATTTACATCATTTATTTTCCTCAAAAGTGTGATGAAAGCCATATGAATCACGAACTAATAATGTTAATTAAGCCCTAAGTCGATAAAAAATAATACATTGTAATGTGTAACATTTCAGGGAATAAAATCGTTCATTAGATACATATCCTCGCTCTAGTCGGCAATTTTCGATTGGTTCTTAACAAACAAATGTTACGCATCTTCGCTTATCTCTGGTGGAAAGGCAGCCTTAGGCAGCGAATGCAATCACACCGCTCCCTTTGCCAGCTGAATGCCTCTTAGGTACATGACAGTTCGGTTATTGGGCTCAATCAAACTGTCAACTTCAAGCGTCTGCGCTCAACTCAATGTCTGCTGGATGGGGCCAGGGGTAGATCAACCGTTTATAGGGCACACTCGTACCTCTTGGCAAATGATGGGCCCTATGACAGTTACACCAACTTTCTTTAGGTTGGGTTTAATTTCAAAAAATCCAAATAAATGAATGTGCTAAACTTCCTTTATTTGGATTACTTACTTCCAAAAAATGACAATAAACATTTTATGTGACAGGTACTAGTTACATAATATGTAAAAATTAACTGTCATATTAAAAGGGGCCCGCTACGTACTGTATTGTGTATTTAAGTACCTTTTGAATACATCAAACTAGTTTTTATGTTGCTGGATTCATCAGCCTATGCGTCCAAAGTTAAAATGGCCGTTATTGTTTTGAGTTCATAGAACGATGAATCCAGCAACATAAAAACTAGTTTGATGTATTCAAAAGGTACTTAAAAAAATACACAAAACAGTACGTAGCAGCCCCCTTTTTTTTAATACCCGTCGTTAAATTTAAATAATCACGATTATTTAGCAGTGGCGCTAGTGTACACGTTGATGGGCTCTTAAGGATGACTCACGTTAGACCGGGCCGTAGCTTCCAGCGCTTCGTTTTCTATGGAAATATTACGTGATCACCGGTCATCAATCATAGAAAAGTAAGCGTCGGAAGCTCCGGCCCGGTCTAACGTGAGTCATGCGCGCTAGGCGGACGCCCTTAGACCGCACCCGATGAGCACTACGCTTATAAATCTCCTCGAAAGCTTCGTCGCCATTTATATCATATTTTACGGCTCTCCCCTTCATTTGTATCGGCATGCTCCGGATTTCTGCCGATTACATTCGTTTTGAGGAGATATATTTGCATAATTCTCTTCGCAATGTTGTATTTAATCCTCGTTACTGCTTTTAGAGTACATTGGATATTTTACAAATAAATAAAAACCGGGCAAGTGCTAGTCGGACTCGGAAGGGTTCCGTACCATTACGAAAAAAACAACAAAAAATCACGTTTCTTGTATGCGAGCCCCACTTTAAAAAAATCTGTTTTTAGTATTTGTTGTTAATAGCGGCAACAGAAATACATCATCTGTGAAAATTCAACTATCACGGTTCATGAGATATTGCCTGGTGACAGACAGACAGTCAGACAGACAGACGAACAGCGGAGTCTTAGTAATAGGGTCCCGTCCCTTTGGGTACGGAACCCTAAAAAATCAATATAAATATTTTTCTGTCACTACATATAAAACAAAGTCACCCGCCGCGTCTGTCTGTTTGTATGTTCGCGATAAACTCAAACACTGCTGCACGGATTTACACGCGGTTTTCACCTATCAATAGAGTGATTCTTGAGAAAGGATTAAATGTATAACTTGTTAAGATTTTGTATAACCCGTGCGAAGCCGGGGCGGGTCGCTAGTTATATCATCATCATCATCATCTCAGCCATAAGACGTCCACTGCTGAACATAGGCCTCCCCCTTTGGGGGGTGTATGCCATAATCGCCACGCTTGGCAGGTGGGTTGGCGATCGCAGTCGAGTACACCGAATTTGAGGGACGCTGCTGCCCGTCCACCGGTGGTCTTGGACGTAGTTTAAGGACATACCCGGGATCAGTTATATGATCAGAATAAAACATCATTTATGACACAATTAAATGCCCTCACTGAGTTTTGAACCTAGGACTTCCAGCTTATATTCTCACTGCCAATTAAGCTAAAGGGGCCCACTGATTAACAGTCCGCCGGACGGTAGCGGCCTGGCAGTTGTTCGGAACTGTCAAAATTTTGTTCTAACTGACAGGCCGATACCGTCCGGCGGACTGTTAAGGTGAGAGTCCATTTCCAACGACAGCTGCACTACTGTTCATTTTACTATGGAAATTGACATTAACACCGACGCGTTCAGTACCCAGTAGTGCAGCTGCGGTCAGAAATGGAATGTTACACTTAATCAGTGGGCCCCTTAAGAGGCAGTCAGGTCACAATATTAAACAAGATACCGTAAAAAGTGCCTACTTTGCCCCACTGGGTAATTATGCTCCAAAAGTTTTTATATATGAAAACTCTTATAGGCTGTATCGTTAGGTATTTAAATAAAAGTATTTAAACAAAATCTACCCTCAAATGGCTCCATAAGCCAGTTGAGGGTAGATGAAAAGATTACATGATCAAATAATGTAGGTTAAAGTCAGGTCGTTCAGTGACAGATCCGGGCGGTTTTGTATTTGGTCGATTAACCAATAAATGTTATAACTACCCGAAATTATACAAATTATTTGTTTACTTTTATTTAAATACCTTAAGATACAGATTATTATATACAGGTAATATTACATTCTCATTTAAGTGTTACAGCATGATAAATCGACTCTAAATCGACATTTTATATTATATAAGCATAGTAATCATTAAAAAATAAACTTCGAATTTTGGAGCAAAGTTGGCACATTTTACGTTAGGTATACGCCATTATTTTTCGCACTAAGCATTCATGAAAGTACCGCTAATTAGTTTAGCTTTAGTTTCCACCTATCCTCTTACTCGTAAATCGGCACGTAGTAATTAAATGCAACAAAACAACATCGCAACACTTATCTGTCCCCCTCACAATCACACAAGAGTGTAATGTGAGAGAGAGAACGTTGTGCTTTAAAACGTTTTAAATTACAGTCACGACTTACGCTGAACGGACCTGAATAGTACTAAACGAACTTACCTTAATTCCTTTCTCTTCATTACCGGTAGGGGTGGGAAAAAATTGTTATCGATAAAATTTAATTTAAAAAATAGAGAAGAATCAATACGAGTGTTGTGGCTTTCTCAAAATATAATTTATAAATCTAAAAGCTTAATTTAGACGACCGGTCTGGCCTAGTGGGTAGTGACCCTGCGTATGAAGCCGATGGTCCCGGGTTCGAATCCTGGTAAGGGCATTTATTTGTATGATGATACAGATATTTGTTCCTGAGTCATGGTTGTTTTCTATGTATTTAAGTATTTATATATTATATATATCGTTGTCTGAGTACCCACAACACAAGCCTTCTTGAGCTTACCGTGGGGCTTAGTCAATTTGTGTAAAAATGTCCTATAATATTTATTTATTATTTATTTATACATATTTATTAATGTACGTAGAGGCATGTGACATGCGTTAAATTAAAGGTAACGTCTTACGAAATTCCAATACTGGCGACCTCGCCTTCGCAGTATAAATATTATCAATTCCAATGTAATGACAATATTTCCACCAAAATTGCAACTATATGTGGTGACTCTACAGCCCACGCTTTTTTTTGGCTTCATTAGGGGTTGTCCAGAAATCATGTGATCGTTTAGAGAGGGGGTGGGGGTATGAAAAATATCATGAATGATCACGATGGGGGAGGGGGGTCAGAGAAGATATCACGTGTAATTTTTTTTCAAAGCGGGAAAGCCAAAAACAACAATATTACTCAAACATAGAAAAAAAAAACATAGCCACAACCGAATACAGAACCTCCTCCTTCTATGAAATGGAAGTCGGTTAAAAATTTAATCAGGTCAAATAATCCGCTCTATTTTATATGCGTATTACCCAATAAAAAAACATTTATCGCACCAACTTTAAAACATGAATAATAAAAGCTCGCATCGGCGCCATGGCCTTGAAGCAACCTAGCGTTTATGGGTACCCGCATCATAATTATCACCAAGGGGGAGGAGGTGTCAAAAATAGGCCAAATATGATCACATGATTTCTGGACGACCCCTAATGGCTGTCTGTATAGCCTGTGAAACAGACTCGTATAAATATTTTTTATTCACGGTACATAAATACCCATCAAAGGGCAATATTGATTGCGCCATCTACTCGTATTCGTATTCAAATATTGCTGGCAAGTACTACGTATACATTCCCTGCCTCTCTAGTGATAATGAATTTAATGTTTACTCCTTCGAATATCAAAATTCAGTGTAATTTTATTGTTATTGTTTTAACGATCATAGACCAAGACCAGTGTGCAACGATTTTGATAGCACACGCAGTGCAAGTGTTATTTTAAACGTTAAACATCTATGAAATTATGACGTATAAATAACACTTGTCTTGATCTAACTCTACCTAGGTATAAGTAAATTCATATAGAATATCTGGGAGACAGAGTTTTGCTCGGAAAACAAATAAAAACTCAAAAATGCGCGTTTTCCCAGAGATAAGACCTAGCTAGATCGATTTTTCGACTCTGAAAACCCCTATATAGCAAATTTCATCGAAATCGTTAGAGCCGTTTCTGAGATCCCCGAAATATATACAGGGTGGTCCAAACCTTGACGTCCAAAAATTTTTTTTAGATTCCTCACGTCGTGGGCTATCAGAATCCCATGTATGTTAGCCGATTTTTCGTAGTTTTCGAGTTATGATTTTTTAAACTTTTAACTTTTGTTATGAAATTCCGGGGTTCCCATACAGGGTGGCTAAAAAGTAACTGCATTCCCGTAGCCAGGGAGGTTTTGAGATTATACTGAGCATCTTTTACTATGGGACCAACCCCGAAATCCCGAGATTAGCTTAAAATAACTTATATTGTAAATTAATATTATGAAAGAAATACATCTAAATCTATCGATATCCTCACCCCACTAGAGATCGTACGAGTAGGTAATACATTCGCCCCACTCACATTTACTCAGGACACGGCGAGCAGAAACAAAAGAATTTTCGATTTTTCGACGGGTTTTCGATTCCGGATCGATAATTGTCGGAACATTGCTGCCTGCATTAATCAGTAGAAGTTTTAGTTTAATTTTATTCACTAAACCTTCATTTACAGAAATTTCAAATAGTTAAGATATACATTACTATATGTAATAACAATTCAAAAGAAATGTCAAAACTCAAAATACACTTAAATTAAACATCAAACAGTGCAAATAAAAATTAAAATATCTAAATGTCACAACAGCAAAAAATCGATAAAAATAAAAACAAATAAAATCATTTTTCGAACTACCTGTACTAAATTCTTCGAATATCGATATACCCCACCCCACTAGAAGGCGCAGTACTTTAACCGCCTTTATCCCGGACACGGTGTGGACTGTGGAGAAAATAAAAGAATAATGAAATAGATTCGGAATCTATTGTCGGAACATGCCTGCATCACTAATGGTATTAGGGACCCTCTTTGGGCTCTTACTTAGACAATCTCTTTAGAATTTAGTATTTAGGGCGTCCGCTAGGTGGCGCGGTTGTACGGAGCGGATTAACGAAAAATAGTATGAACAACGTTAATGGGGTTGGCAACTGTCAAAGGTTTGCCTAGATGGCGCCATCATAGCTTGCCCCTTTTTCTATGAGATTTGGCTTAAAGGGCTGGCATCCAGGGTATTAAAAAAAATTGACACAATTCTAGGGATTGACAGGGCAAGCGTATGATGGCGCCATCTGCTAAAAACTTCCACCGGCCAACCCCATTGGCGCCGACGCGACGGATTATGGACGGACATCAAATTATGTAAAAATATTTTCTGTAATTTTAACATCCACGGAGGAAAATTAGGACTGCGTTTGTGTGGAGAACCGGTCATCCACTTTCCTCTTAAGCGGCATCCTGATACGACTGTCAATACTCAAAGGCGCATTTTTAGGGTTCCGTACCCAAAGGGTAAAAACGGGACCCTATTACTAAGACTCCGCTGTCCGTCCGTCCGTCTGTCACCAGGCTGTATCTCATGAACCGTGATAGCTAGGCAGTTGAAATTTTCACAGATGATGTATTTCTGTTGCCGCTATAATAACAAATACTAAAAAGTACGGAACCCTCGGTGGGCGAGTCCGACTCGCACTTGTCCAGTATTTTATAGACTTCACACTTCCACAAGCAATAACAGGCTTACATTAAAACGTAAGTAAGCAATATTTCAAACACATTTCTCAAGTCACATCCGATTTGTTCACGTCGACATTGACTAATTTTGAACCTTACGTCAACGTGATAAGGTATATATCGGTCTGACAACGAGAATATTGGATTGAGTTGTATCGAAGTTTCAAAGGCAGGATGCAATTTGGACATGCTTCTGACATGAGACGACCACAGAGTAAAACAGTTAAGCCACTAGGAAGAAACTGCTTTTTCTTATTCATATAACTACTAGTTACTTTCTACTACTACTACTACTTACCTACTTACTTAGTAGTAGTTATATGAATAAGAAAAACCAGTCTTTTCAGTAGTTATATGAAAAATGAGTAGTCTCCCACTACTCTCTTCTCTACTCTTACTGGAAGAGATCACTCAAAGGGAATAAGTTTGCCTTTGTACTTCTTTGACCGAAGCGAAGCGAAGGTCTACGTTTTGACTCGGGCGTTTTGCTTTTGTATGTCCGGATGTTCTCCTCTACAGGTCGCAATTCTTAACCGATTCTCGTGAAATTTTGTAACCGAATTCTATGAACCGCTCAAAATTTTTTGCCGAGCCGGTTTTTGAAAATTTTTCAATATGGAAAAGTCGTGATAGCTCGCGCTTATACAAATAGTCGTATCGGTATCATAAGAGTGTATTCTTTTTGAGACATCTTTACAGATTAAATGTAAAAAAAATCAGACAATGTATTTCGCTGTTTTTGGAGGTATTAAGATATTTAGTTTTGTATGTCCAGATGTTCTCCTCTACAGGCCGCAATTCTTAACCGATTCTCGTGAAATTTTATAACCGAATTCTATGATTCGATAAAAAAATGTTGTCGAGCCGGTTTTTAAAAAAATTTCAAAATGGTAAAGTTGTGATAGCTCGCGCTTAAACAAATAGTCGCATCGGTATCATAATAGTGTATTCTTTTTAAGACATATTTACAGATTAAATGGTCAAAAATTCTAAGAAATTTTATTTCGCTGGTTTTGGAGGTATTAAGATATTTAGTTTTTACTTGAGAATGAGTAGCTAAATTTCGTCACCTCATGTAAGAACTATCATGTTGTATATTGCAAACATTCGCTTTTTTTGTTTGCACGGAAGGTCTGGGTTCGATCCCCAGTAATTATATGCTGGGATATAACTTTTTGTATTTTTTTACACTTAAATTTCATATCAATTGTTGTTTTTTATTTTATTTTTTTATTTAAAAAAAATGAAAAACTTTTTTATTTTTTATTTATCAAGCGCGGGCTAAGCGTATTGTAAGCAGGTTCGATAGATAAGGTTTTAATTGTCAAATTAGATTCTCTAAATTTTTCTAAACAACGGTGCCATACATTTACTCAGTTTTAAGCTCTTCTCGCGAGGTCTACAGCTCACAGAGCCACTAGTACTAATTTTATGTCATTTGTAATTATGTTTTTTTTTTTCCATAAAGAGTTTACTACTGTTGCTACTACTACATATATCAAATCATAATGTGACAATTAAACCAATTTCAATTTATCCTAGGTCTCAAGGGTTCTTTTTAGGTCTTAGGTAATACAAAATATATGAGTTGAGCATGCCGGTCAAAATCATAACCCTCCGTTTGCTTTGCCGTAGTCTGGTAAAAACACATAGAAACATTTATAAATACAAGTACACGTACCTCCGTCCGTCCAAAGTATCTACCATTCTCTAATAACTTAAACAAATGCCTCTATAAGTAGAACAACAAGACACTAACAAACACTTTTGAACGGGAATTGTTATCAACTAACAAAATTATTTAGAGTTTTTAGTTTGTAAGTATGTAGTAACAAAAATGTGGATTTGAAAAAGTATGTTTTTTTTTATACAAATGATGTGATATTGCTCTATAGTTAATTACCTATACATTTTGTAGATGTAAAAGGGCCCAAATGATACTCCTAATGATAAAATACTATTTGGTGGTATAAAGGCTCTCGTAATCGTAATTATATGAAATAATGAAGTGTTTCGCGTCTGAAAATGTAACGGGGGGGAGAATACGTATTTGTCGTGCGTTCCATTGTGAGGTCAAAATGAGACGTAAATTGATTTGTTATAATCACGGGTGCCATAGGCTATGGCTACATATTACTTAGCGACTTTGAAAAAGAGGTTTTTATACAAAAATCCGTAGTGGCTGGTCTGTAATTCTCTATGGCAGTGCAACGCACTTGAAAGTCTCAAGAAAGATGTGTTCCTGGCTTAGTCATGTTTCATACGATTTTCAAATGTAAATATACATTTGAAAAGTGATAACATTGACAGTATGTGCAAATGGATTTTAGGGCCGATACAGACAGACTGCAACCCGACTGCAATTTGACTTGCAATGTGTGTGTATATTCTTGTTCGGGCCAAATCTTGCAAGCTAAATTGGACCCACTTGCCATTGTTCAACTGAGCGGAAACTTCACATACATATACAGTAGAGTCCGGTTAGTACGACTTCGCATATAACAACCAACCGCTTATAGCGACGTAAGTATAGGCACTTGTTTGGTTTTAGTACTAGCTACTATGAAAATACAACCGTTTATTACGACTCCGCTTATAACGACCGACCGCTTTTAACGACGGAAATTGACACAAAATCCGTCCGTCAAGTCCGGTTACAACGACGAGCGACGTTATTTTTACAAATAAATTGTTGGTAAGAAGCTTACTCCGTCCCGCGCACCCAACGTCCCTCCCCCCTTTGCCTATACGCAGCAAGATGAAATAGTCATGTGAAGTTTCGGTTTGTAAGAATTGTCTCAATTGAGTAGGCATAAGTTGTTTGTTGAAACAAAAGTAACAGTTGACTCAAAATTGAAATGTTCGACAAAAAACTTATTTTTTTTTTTCATTGTCGATGTACGATTGTCGTCTTGATTAGATCCCTAAGAATTACGACTTTTTATTTTATATTCGAGTAATTTGCGGATGATGAGTGAGTACGCGTACCTAGCTACAAAAGTGGCTTGTTCTAAACACACAAGTCTCTGCATTTAAGAGCAGGCCTATTCGGATTTCGAAATAATCACAAGATCTTGAGACGATATATGTTAGAGATCAACTAGATCTATATTAGATATCGACTAGATGTGACTTGGATATCTAAGTAACTTGTCGAAATCGTTCAAAGAGGACCTCCAGAATCGCGGCACGTCAAATTTGACATATCTATCTTACAAATTTAATATCTTTAAATTATCCGTATCGTAACTTGTTGAAGTCTAGTAGAAATCTAATTCATTTTCCGAATCGAGCCGAAAGTGTTGTAATACTAACGTAAATAAATATTTTAGTTAAAATGTTTTTTTTCTTTGATTGTCGCTTAAAGTATTAATAAATAGAAAATGATGTAATTATTTTGATTAAAAAATATATTAAAATTGGCCGTTCGTTTAGTGCGACGTCCGGTTAGTAAGACGTAATATCAGCGGTCCCTTGGGCGTCGTTATAACCGGACTCTACAGTAGAGTCCGGTCACCCGTCACCCGACTAACATATATATATATATATATACAGTAGAGTCCGGTTAGTACGACTCCGCATATAACAACCACTTAACTAAACTTAACATACATAATTATGTAAGTTGGGTGACAATGCAATACATATTTTGGTAGGTGGACCTTCGAGCTGATCTGATGATGGACACAGGAGGTGGCCATAGGAACTGTGTGATAAAACAACGTCATCTTGATTAGATCCCCAAGAATTACGATTTTATATTTTACGGGATTCGAGTAATTTGCGGATGACGAGTGAGTACGCGTAGGTACCTTGAAAAGTGGCTTCTTCTAAACACACAAGTCTCTCCATTTAAGACAAGGTGTCGTAATACTAACGTAAATAAATATTTTAAAAGAAATGTTTTTTTTCTTTGATTATCGCATAAGTATTAATGAATACAAAATGATGTAATTATTTTGATTAAAAAAATATATTAAAATTGGCAGTTCGTTTTGTACGACGTCTGGTTAGTACGACGTAATAGCAGCTGATGATGGACACAGGAGGTGGCCATAGAAACTCTGTGAGATAAAACAACCTATTAAAATATATTTTTGCAAATTGGAATATTATTACAAACACATAGTCTCAAAACCGGGCAAGTGCGAGTCGGACTCGCGCACGAAGGGTTCCGTACCATAATGCAAAAAAAAAAGAAAAAAAAGAGCAAACAAAAACGGTCACCCATCCAAGTACTGACCACTCCCGACGTTGCTTAACTTTGGTCAAAAATCACGTTTGTTGTATGGGAGCCCCATTTAAATCTTTATTTTATTCTGTTTTTAGTATTTGTTGTTATAGCGGCAACAGAAATACATCATCTGTGAAAATTTCAACTGTCTAGCTATCACGGTTCGTGAGATACAGCCTGGTGACAGACGGACGGACGGACGGACGGACGGACGGACAGTGAAGTCTTAGTAATAGGGTCCCGTTTTACCCTTTGGGTACGGAACCCTAAAAAGTAGGTACTCGTATTAATATTGCATAGAAACCATTTATTTAAAGCCAAAGCAAAGCAATTATACTGGTACCGTAAAACGGGGTGAGTAGGTTTCGCGGGGAGAGGTGGGTTATGAATGGGGAGAGAAGGTTTGAGAGAGGGGTGAGAAGGGATTTTAAGGCTACTGCTACAAAAATAATGTATTCGAATTTAAAATGGAGCTATAGTAATACGCATAATAAAAAAAATCGATCCAACAATCTTCCAAAATCACCTTTGTATGAAAACCCCTCTCACCCCAAATACGAGGCACTACGGGGTGAGGTGGGTTTTCCTCTTTATCGTCAAAGTTATGAAATGGAACTACCCAAAATAAAATAAAAACTAAAATACAAACGTCCGGAACACTTATTATATACACCATTCAGTTTTCATATGTAAAAATAAAATGTTATCTAGGTTTGAATTTCAGTTTTGACCCTACTCACCCCATTTTACGGTACTCGAGTCGTGATAACAATAAATGCGTCACATCATTCAATTTTCCATTTGAATCTCTCCTACAAACAGTTTTCCCGAAATGATTAATATTATATTATATGTCCTACCCTTCTCAAGTTGACTGACGGAAGCCGAAAACCCGATTCTAAATTTCAGATTTGTCACACGAAAATCAGTGGAAAACGGCGAAATGCTAATTTTAGAAATACGAGCGATAAAATTGGGAATGTAGTGGTATTGACAACTCGTTTTCAATTCTATTAGTAGAATTTAAATGCTTAGTAGTGGAGATATTATTGAACGAAATACACGAAATCGAGCGGTCGAATTTCAAAAATCGGCCCCCTGGACTATTATTTTCGCAGTCGACATCTAGCATCGAGTAGCAGAATTATCAGTACCGCTACTTGATACTAGAATGCTCTAGTGTCGCGACTCACGAAAATTACATTGAACAACAATTAACAACTAATATTAAAAGCAGAAGGAGTTGAAAATAGATTTCCGGTTAATCTGGTTATAATACGAGTGAAAATTGTTCAGCTTTAGACTGTACTGGCGATTCCGCTACTCGATTGTAGATGTCGACTGCGAAAATAATAGACGTTTGGGTACCAAAACTGATGTATGGAGTGAGCACTCTATGTATATTTTTCTCTATGTCTATACAGACGGATTGCAACCCGACTTTGTATGGGAACTGCACGCCGATGTATACCCACTCCCCATACAAGTTGCAGCATACGTAATGATATGATAGTAAGTATTTTTTAAGTAAAAAATCCACTATATCCTCTATTATATAATTTACCTAATTTTGAATCCTTGATCACGGAACCAATTGTAGAAATTTATTGATGGCGCCACTTCTTACGTAACTTTTAAATTTTTGACGTATAAAGGATGACTCACGTTAGACCGGACCGTGTCCGGGCCGGAGCTTCCGGGGCATCGTTTTCTATGGAAAGCATCACGTGATCGCCTGTCATGTCACAGAAAAGTAAGCGCCGGAAGCTCACGGACACGGCCCGGTCTAACGTGAGTCATCCTTAATGCTTAAACATGGTAACAATTTAGTATGGAAATCATTTAGTTCAATTTTGTTTAATTTCTACTATTTTATGTCGCACTATAAATTGGCTCATAGTTTGGACGCTTATAATCTTCGAGCAACACGGAAGGGAGGCGGCATTCGCACTATTTCCCCTCTGCCGAGGTACAAGATTAGCGCGTCAATCTAATCTAGCGCGGGTAATAAAACTAGTTGCACTTGGATTTTTCACTAGACCGAGTCTAGACGCGCGCGTGAACACTGCTGCACAAAAATGCCTGTTTGCTCGGTTTTTTGTTGTAAAAAGAGGTCGGGGACATCAAATTTACAAAAAGAAAGTGTTACATTTCACATGTAATATTTTTTTTACATATCATACGTTTAATTACATTCAAACACAATTATTATATTTTAGTCTCATGTAATTGTTGGATTTATCGATTTTGCTCGCTCAGTACAAATTGCGGATCGGTCGAGCGACAAATCCGACTTCTCATCTCTCAGAATACAATAACATACTTCAACGAAAACGTGTTAGTGTGCGTGTTGTGACACTTGTCACTCGTTCGTACACAAAAAGAGATCGAGGTTTGCAAGATTTGTCTTTGACGTGTGTCATTTTCTATGTATTTGTGTCGTCATTACAGATTGGATTTTGTATGTAAGTGTGTGAGAAGTGCGACTGTGTGCACCTTTCCCCCCGCGAAAAATGGCAGAAAGATTTGTACGGTGAGATATCGCTTGGGCCCCTCCCTTCCGATGTGTCGGAAGCCGGTGTTGCTCGAAGCTTATAATATGCTAATCTATTCCACACTAAATACACTGCTTAACCATTCATACGAAATTGTCAAAAATTTGCTAATATGGGGCATTCTCTATGAAAAGGGACCTTATTGTCGATGGCGCTTACGCCGCACAGCGTCGCGCGGCATTATATTTATATCGGAGCTTCCTTAATAATGGCGTAAGCGCCATCGACAATAAGGTCCCTTTTCATAGATAACGTCACATATATTAATAACCTTGAAATGTGGTACGGTAGGTATTATTTGTGTTTGTATTTTCTGTTTATTCGATACATTCATTGTTTTTTTTTCTGTCATTTTTGTATTTGAATATTCTGTGTGTATTGTGGCAAACAAATAAACAGATTATCTATCTATCTATCTATACGAAAGGTTAAACCATAACTCCTTTATCTTCCCCGTACTGGGGTAAAATAGTGCTCGGAGCTCCCGTATATATCATAGTTTAAATCGGGGTAGCGGTAAATAAGAGTAATTTTCCTGGAAATATTTTGCCGGGAACATCCCGTTACGGTAGCAAAGAGAATGTGAAATAGAGGAATAAGTATTATCAGTAAATTATGTAGTCAGTACATCTTTACTGCCATCTTTCGACTCAAATGATTTAGAACGCTTTGACTTTGATCCTTAATTTTTTCACTGATATGTGATAAATTTGTAAAATTAATGTCAAAAAGTATCGCCATCTACTCGAGAGTTAAGGCCAAAGGTTGCCAAAGGTATGGCGCCATCGCTCGAAAAGATCACCATACCTTTGGCCTGTCACATATCAGTGAAAAAATAAGGATCAAAGTCAAATGGCGTTCTAAAAGTGTTAATCATTTGTGTCGAAAGATGGCAGTAAATTTACTGACTACATAATTTACTTTGAAATATTCCTCTAGTCTAAATTCTCTTTGCCGTTAGGTACGCTGCCTGCCTTGTTTTACTTGTGACCTAAAATAGCTCGTGTAGCGATTAATCAATCAATACATATTATAAAACAAAGACCCCGCCGCGTCTGGCTGTCTGTATGTTCGCGATAAACTCAAAATCCTCCATTGTAATCCTATAATATTTAAAAAAAAAAAAAACCTATAACTAATATTTATTTACTATACTGAAAGGATTTTCACGCGGTTTTCATCTTATGCAAAATTAATATAATACTAAGTAATTATGGTCACCCTGTGACATTTTGTACGCTGTATGGAAAACGACAAGACGTCACATTGAGTAGGGTGACCAAATTGTTTGCATTTTCTTTTCTACTTGCCATTCAAAAATAATTATCATTATTGGTCATCATTCAGCCTATATACGTCCCACTGCTGGGCACAGACCTCCTCTCACTCGCAAGAGGGCTTGGGCTATAGTCCCCACGCTGGCCCAATGCGGATTGAGAACTTCACATACACCTTTGAATTTCTTCGCGGATCATTATTGGTGATTAACAATAATTAACAACTTCATTAGGCTCATCTTTGAATTCTGCTTGATGTCTTGTTCTCTTGCTCCACGACCCCGAAATCACCCTATATTTATTCATTTAACTCTTTGGTATATAATAGGAAGTAAAAAAACACAAAACCTGCGCGGTAATTAGAATAGGTACTGACTGCATGGGACACTGTAAGTTGAACAAACACATGTTTCAAATTGGCAAGAAACATGATGCGACATGCAGGTTCTGCCAGGAGTCAGAGGAGACTGCAATGCACATTCTCTGTTCCTGTGGACCACTAATGTCAAAAAGGAGTACCTACTTAGGGCTGCACGTATTGCAACCCTATGAGGTACAGAACATTACGGCTCAAATAATCTGTAATTTTCGGGATTCAACAGGCATTAGTTATTACTCATTACTAATACTATTACTATTGCGTAAAGTTCGTCATGTTGTATGAAGATGCTACGGTGGATGTGCGGAGTTTCACGCAAGGATCGCGTCCGAAACGCCCACATTCGGGGTAGTCTTGGCGTCCGTGACATCGCAGACAAACTGCAAGAGTGCCGCCTTCGTTGGTATGGCCACGTCTCGCGCAGACCGGCAAGTTACGTGGGTAACAAATGCCTGGCCATGCCGCCTCCTCCCGGTACGGGAAGAAGAGGCCGGCCCAAGAAGCGATGGCTTGATGTCGTTAAGGAGGACATGCGTGCCAACGGACTCACCACCAGGGACGCCGAAGATCGGGCAAAGTGGACACGAAGGAGTCGGAAGGCGGACCCCGGGTCCTCGCGCCCCGCGCGGGTGCACAGCCGGGATTGACGCCAGGATGATGATGAATGTTCGTCATGTTGTAGTGCAAAATTCATTAACTTTAAAGGGCCGTCACAATAGATCACTGCTTGGTCGACGCGGCACTCAAGGGCATAACACCCCAATAATAATAGATAGGTTCTTAGGTATTTTAAACCTAGGGCTGCCTCTCGTGACTTGTACCGCACCCAACACTCGTTTTTCAAGTATAATAATTAAATTCTATCCGCCTCCGTACCGCGTTTATCATGCTTCAAATTTATGATCCTTGCTAATTGCATAAAAAACAAGTCCACGTCGGACGCGAGAGCGGAGGGTTCCGTGCTATTAAATAAATAAATAATAATTATTGTATAAATATATGTATATACATGCACAAAACGAAAATATAAAAACCATCGACCAAAAACATTTTTATTAACCGTTTTTGACCAATACTCATATACCTAAGATGTTTTGCTCCATATGACCTCAGGAATGCGTGGTTAAAATCTTTCGGGTTTAATAGGCCCACGGTGTATGTCAAATATTCACAAAACCTGATCACTTTGTATGGCATTTATATTATTTGAATTTTCAAACGAATCGCCTGATCGTATCGTAAGGAAGTTTTAACACCAAGCGTTGTAAGTGCATTGTCGGGCTAAAATGGGAGTACGCTTTTGAAGGTCGTATCGGCCCGGAAATACCGCACCCGACATTTTGTAGTTTAGGTACTAACCATTTTTAGGGTTCCGTACCCAAAGGGTAAAACGGGACCCTATTACTAAGACTTCGCTGTCCGTCCGTCCGTCCGTCCGTCCGTCCGTCCGTCCGTCCGTCCGTCCGTCCGTCCGTCTGTCACCAGGCTGTATCTCACGAACCGTGATAGCTAGACAGTTGAAATTTTCACAGATGATGTATTTCTGTTGCCGCTATAACAACAAATACTAAAAACAGAATAAAATAAAGATTTAAATGGGGCTCCCATACAACAAACGTGATTTTTGACCAAAGTTAAGCAACGTCGGGAGTGGTCAGTACTTGGATGGGTGACCGTTTTTTTTTGCTTTTTTTTTTTTTTTTTTGCATTATGGTACGGAACCCTTCGTGCGCGAGTCCGACTCGCACTTGCCCGGTTTTTAGGTTAACCAAAATAGTTATTTACAGTACATATGGTCCTATTTTCCCGCACTTGCATCGTAATAGTTATTTACGATGCAAGTGCGGAAAAGAGGAAATGCGAATTACCTATTCGCACGTGTATCGTACAACGTTTTAGAGTACATATGGCCTTTTAAACTTTTGACATACGCACGAAAAGTGCTATTTTACGCACTACTTAGTGCGGGAAAATAGGACCATATTTACTGTAAAATAATATTTTCGTTTCGAGTATACGGAACCTTAAAAAGTTTAATATTTCGACGCCATATTTATTTAGTATAATTAGGAAGTTGAGCTCATTCTTGGTCAAGTTGGGTTACGGCTCGTTAGTCATATAAAGTGTCCCCCGGGTTTTGCTAAAATCGTTTTTGTACTTGTGTTCAGTTCAGCCACAGAGCTTTAGAAAAATCATAGCGTTTTTTAAGGTTCCGTAGTCAACTAAACCCTTATAGTTTCGCCATGTATAACTGTCTGTCTGTCCATCTGAGACTTTGCTCCGTTAGTGATAGAAAGCAATTGGCAAGGAAGTCAATTATGCCGACAAAATAGTAAAATAAAATTTAGACAAAAATATTATAAAATTGCCAGTTCACGTTTGTACAGCAAATAAATAAGTTATATACTCACGGTGTATTTTTAATCTTCAGGGGTTGCCTAACGTTAATTTATGATAAACATTTACAACAATGTTTCCATACTTTAGGGCTAGGGTGTATGCATAAATACATGGGGTTTTTAAATGATGATATTCAATAAACGGTATTACTGCAATTTTCTGCCGCCAGAGTGCAGCACTAAGCTAGCTAGTAAACCATAGAGTAACTTATACATACACAGAGATGTGACTTATTTGAAATACTTGTATTTAAAATGCAAATACAAAATGCAAAATACCTATTTTGTATAGATTTGATTTATAATATTTGACAGTTAATATTTTTCTACCTTTGGTGTACCTAGTGAAAAAAAATGTAATTCACTCGGTACCAAAGTTTGTTTAAATATAAAAATATATTATTTTTAATTTAATCTTTTATCAAATCAATTATTCGTTCGGTATCCCTGCTAGCATACATTCTGTTTTTTAAGTCAATATTTACTCTTTGGCTAATGTCAAACATTCCCGCACCTAGATGTACATATGCATCTAAAACGCCGTTAAATATCAAAAACGTTATCCACAAATATACAGGGTGACTTCAATGCGCGTGCAATAATAGGTAGAGAGAGCAACGGGCGAGTCAATGTGCGAAGATCTATATGGAAAGCGTCTCTGCTTTATAATGTTATCCAGAGAGAAAATATGACGAAGAGAAGTCTGCAACGATTTTGATAGCAAACGCAGTGCAAAGTGTCATTCATACGTAATAATTTCATAGAAGTTTGACGTTTAAAATAACACTGGCGTGTGCTATGAACATCGCTGTATAGACTTATCTTGGTTCAACTCTACGTTTGTATGGAGAATTGTTAAGAGCCTATCAACGTGCACACTAGCGCCACTGCTATATAATCGTGATTATTTAAATTTAATGACAGGTATTTAAAAAAGGGGGCCGATACGTACTCTATTTTGTATTTAAGTACCTCTTGAATACATCAAACTAGTTTTTATGTTGCTGGATTCGTCAATCTATGCGCCCAAAGTTAAAACGGCCGTTTTTATTTTGAGTTCATAGAACAACGAATCCAGCAACATAAAAACTAGTCTGATGTATTCAAAAGGTACTTAAATACAAAATACAGTACCTACGTAGCGGCCCCCTTTTTTAAATACCTATCATTAAATAAATAAATAAAAATAAATAAATATTAGGGGACATCTTACACAGATCAAACCTAGCCCCAAACTAAGCACAGCTTGTACTATGGGTACTAGGCGACGATATACATACTTGTATAGATAAATACATACTTATATACATAGAAAACAACCATGACTCAGGAACAAATATTAGTGTTCATCACACAAATAAATGCCCTTACTGGGATTCGAACCCAGGACCATCGGCTTAGCAGACAGGGTCACTATCCACTAGACCAGACCGGTCGTCAAAATAAAAATTAAATTAAATTATTAAATTTAAATTTAATTTAGCAGTGGCGCTAGTGTGCACGTTGATGGGCTCTTAACATGAGGTCGCCGGTCGTCCCCTATCCTCTAAATTTGGATTTCATTCAGCAGTATAATGGACTAACGTTGTATATTTTAACTTGTTGTTTCGCGTGTCACTTTGGTGTGTCACCCACCGTATGCGACAGGGGTCGGAGTAAAGCCTGTACCTATAACTGGACCGTTTTTAAGCTATTTTCGAGTCGATGTACAGTCACTTGCAATAATATGTTATTCTTTGAAGGCCGCAAAGATATGTGACACGCTCTTATGGCTCTACCAATAAGACCGTGTCATATATTTTTCGTTGTGTAACATATTATTGTAGGTGTCTGTACCAAATGAGTTTTGAGTTTTTAAGTTTAACGCTACATTTTTTTGGGGATTTTTCTCCCCTCAATATCACGAGCTCTTTCGATCTAATTTGATTCGGATAAAATGGGCTTATTATGCCCTTGTACTACATAATTATCTAATCTTATTCCTTTAAACGAGCAATTCTTGCTTATTTATATATATATTTCGGGGATCTCGAAACGGCTCTAACGATTTCGATGAAATTTAGTATGGGGGTTTTCGGGGGAGATAAATTGATCTAGTAGGTCTTATCTCTGGGAAAACGCGCATTTTTGAGTTTTTATATGTTTTCCGAGCAAAGCTCGGTCTCCCAGATATTTACACTTTAATAACGTTATTCATAAACGCGCTGGCCTGAATCATTCGTCTTTATCTGTCAATTTGACTTGTGTAGTTGTAAGAAAGGGATAAAACATAATTTAAATAAATCAGGCCCGTAAAGTTTCATAAATAAAGGAGTTAAACTTTACCATGTTTCAGCATGAAATAACATATGTAAGGTTACAATTTCGATAAATATCTCGGCTTTAATCCCTATTGGGAATAAAAGCCGATCATTGAATAGTATTGTAGAGTATCGGGGGATTACATAGAAATTTATGGATGCAGATTGGTATAGAACACTGGTGAAAGATAGAACACTATTTCAAATTAATGCATGCTATTTCAATTTAATGCATTACCCCTTTATAGAGCAGCGGTCTTGAAAAAGACCATCCTGTATCACCATCTTTTTTTCTTGTACAGAATTTTTACGACTAGGTATATGATGGCCATGAGGCTTGAATTGAGGATTCTTTCAGTCTTCCCCGTTAACCTTAACCCTTTATAAGGTGTTTTTTTTTTCAATTCATGGTCATGTTTCATATTATAAGATGTCATGTTTTGAATATATGTGTCCCGCCAAGTTTCTTGGCAGGCCCATACTTTAAGAGGGGCTGATACTGTATGGGACTTTATACAGGAGCTGTGATTTAAATATTTTCGGTATATATATCCGTCTCGCTAACGGAAGCGGCTCCTAAAACTAGTGCGATAAGGACAAGGCGAATAATACTGCGTAAAAATCTCAAAAAACGAGGTTTCATACTCGACTGTTTCCTCCTCCAGTATTTAACCAAAATGTAACGTGAGATCTATGTAAATGGTAATAAAATTATCCGTGTCGGACTGTTTTGCTTTTTAGGCTGATTGGTGATTTGGTGTCAGTTTTGAACAATATGCTTCTCTTTGCGGCCTAGTAAATTAAGCCGTTTTTGCTAATATTTGAAGTGCTCTAGCGCCTTTAAAAACAAATACATCAAAAGAGCAATGCATAGGTACTTGAAAAATGAGTATGATCTTTATCATATTGAAATACTATTTTCTTAGTCGTTTTATTGGCTGTTTTCTTAAAATTTGTACGCTACACTTTTAGTTTTTATTTGGATATTTTTTATGTTATTTCTACTCAGAATCATGAGCTCATTCGATCTTATAGGAGAAAAAAGTGTCCTTATATTGTTATTTCCATTCCTTCCGTTACCATTTTACATACACTTCATGTGACGGTACTGGATTGGAAAAATTGTAGAATGTATGGATGTGATGTATTTGTACTGGTCGTAATTGTAGGCGCACTGAAATAAACGATTGCGCGCCCATACTTAACGTAATGCATAATTGTTTTCCATCGTACTTTCTCGGAATCGTTCGTATTTGTCATGCTACTTCAGTCAACCTCAGTACTTTTTGTACCAACATTGACTGAAATAGCAAGACACGTTCGTACGTTTCCGTGAAAATACGATGGAAAGTAATTATGCAGTACATCTGTAGTACGGGAACGCTTATGTATGTGTGACCTCAACCGTCTTATGTGTGTCTAATAGTTGAGGTGGTATGTGCCTTCAATTAAGTTATGCTCAGATTATTTTGAACAAATTCTCCCTCATAACGAGAGCTGACTGCACCCTCTGTGTGCTCCCCTGTCTACTCGCATGATAAAATAATCCCCATCCTACCCTGCATTGAATATTCTCACTTGAATTTATATGAAAAATGGCATCAGGGGCTTATATGTATTTGGAGTGTCTAAACGAAATCGCAAATGTAAGTACAGATGTGGTGCATAATTGTTTTCTATCGTATTCTCTCGGAAACGTTCGTATTCGTCATGCTACTTCAATCAACCTCAGTACTTTTTGTACCAACACTGACTGAAATAGCAAGACACGTTCGTACGTTTCCGTGAAAGCACGATGGTAAATAATTATAAACTAGATCTGTATTATTATAGTTTGAAGCGCTCGTTATGTAGGGCAATTCAAACTTGCATTTTCACATCAAAATGATGTAATTTTATTCTCATTTGGTCCGTGCGTCATTTGATATCAAATAAAGAAATATTACAGGACAATCTTACACAAAAACCGAGTCCCGCTTAATATGGCGTGTGTTGCGGTTGCGGATACTACACGACGATATATAATACCTATATACATAGCCAACATCCATAACTCAAAAACACTCCATGTAAATATTTCGAGTTATTTATGTTTCATTTTATTTCGCCTAATCGAGGTAGGTACCACTTATCGAGGTTCCACTGTAACACTAATGTCGAGGTTCCACTGTAACACTAATGTTCTAAGTAACACTAAGCTTTACCCGCGATATAGCTAATAAGCTATCAAATTAACGACTGTGAGCCGAAAATAGATTTGTAACTGAAATCAACGCAATTACTGTAATTAGTTAACAGTTTCTAATTTGGATGGAACCAGGTGGAAAATTATTTAATTTAGTTTCAATATTTGATACTTTGGGGCTGATTGATGAATATAAGGGACCCACTGATTACCAGTCCGCCGGACGATATCGGCCTGTCAGTTGTTCGGAGCTGTCAAATTTTTGTTCTAACTGACAGTGTCATGTCAGTGGTCGGCTTTTTAGTATAGATCCGGCACACAGAACCAGTATTTTGCGCCATGAGTTGTTTTGACATCTATTAAACCATAGAAGAGGAGCGTAAGTCTCGCGACCTAAACGCGTAAGCGCCATGATTTTTTACGGCGCTTACGACGTTTTGGTCGCGTGGTACAGATTGCGATTGCGACAATTTCATCGTTTAGTATGGTTTCTCTATAGTAATAAAAACTCAATGATTCTGAGTTAAGAATATGTTTTGTTCTTGTTATTATGGACCATTATATTTGAAGTTTCATCTTATTTCTACTCGTAATCTTGAGCTCTTTCGATCCTAATAGGTGAAAATGTGTCCCAAAATTTCCACACATTTTTAGATCATCATTTTGACATCAAAATGTAACTTCGAATTAGCCTCCGAGGTTACGAGTAAGGGGCCCACTGATTAACAGTCCGCCGGACGGTATCGGCCTGTCAGTTGTTCGGAGCTGTCAAAATTTTGTTCTAGGCATTACCCGTACCACGAGTCACTGACAGTGTCAACACTGACATATGAGCTAACGTCTACGTCAGTGGTTCCCAAAGTTGACTAGGCTCCGACCCACCTAATAACAAAAACTGCCAATTTCTGGACCCAAATTTTGGTTCTCTTAAATACCTAGTTAGCATAAAATATTATTATTACCTACCGGCTGATAACCTGATCTGGGCTATAACCGCGAAAATCGAAGTTCGCAAATTGCGGGCGTGTTTCTCTGTCACTCTAATTACGCCTTTATTGGAGTAAAAGAGGAAGATCCCCGCAATTTGCGAATTTCGGTTTTCGCGGTAGCCCCCCTGTCGGCATGTCGCCTTATGTTTCAGGGCCCACTCTAATTTCGCTCGCGACGCACCAATGGGTCGCGACCCACAGTTTAGGAAATGCTGGTCTACGTAATTAGCTTTCTATAAATCTCGCTCGCACTAATTTGCCAATACGAGCGAGATGCATAGAAAGTAAGTTACGTTCACGCTAGCGTTTATGTCAGTGCCAAACTGGTGGTAGCAGTACATGTCTAGCCTTACAACCTGCCTAATAGGATCTCAAAAGGCTAATCAAAGCTTAGTTTCAGTCAAAGGCGCTTATACAGGGTGATCAAACTCAAAAGAGCAGTCGAACGCTTCAAGAGCTAGCAATATGCACAAAAAGTTAATATAAAGTGGAGTTAAATAATATAGAAATTGCAAATAATGTACACAATCTTCTTTTTTTTTTTCATTTCTTCGTAATCTCGCATATTTTGTGGGCAACCATGATTTAATCAACATTTCAGGTAGGTACTTAAATCTTTTATTTGTACCAATTAGTAGTTAAAATATATTTTTATTAAATTATCTCTACAAAAATGTTACCAAAAATAGCGGTTTCTCAATTATTTTCGTGTAGCTGAACGTGTTTATTGTACAAATATTATAAAATATTTTTCATGCATTGCAATATCAGAATAATTACCGCTCCAGATAACTCGCATTTAAAACGTAACATTTTTAAATTTACAGAATATCCAACCTCAGATAATGAGGCTGTTCTTACTTTTACATTTTAACACCAAAACGATGTCATTTAGCTATCGTTCGTGTGGCTTATTCGCGCCAATAGAGAGAGAGAGAGAGAGAGAGAGAGAGAGACAGAGAGAAATTTTTTGCTTAACACTAGCATTTAAGTAGGTAACAGCTTTTACATTTATAAGTTGACATTGACATTTAAAAACAGCGTGGAGTAGATGGCGTTAATTTCAATATTTAACTAATTAACACGTATCAGTGAAAGAATAAGGATCAAAGTCAAATGGCGTTCTAACAGTTTTAATCTTCTGTCGAAAGATGGCAGTAAATTTACAGTGGCTACATAATTTACTTTGACAATCCGCCTCTATACACTCTTTCCTCTTTGACGTAACGGACAAGTACGAACGACGCACGTGCGAATGATAACTAAATGACATCATTTATGTATCAAAACATTCGTTCGAATTGACCTCCTTATTTCATTTTCCTGGAATACATTTTTTTCTGTACCGTAATAACCTGTTACGAATGGAAAATATTTCATTATTTTATGTTTTTTTTTCGTGTTTTAAACTCGGACGAGTCCAATTAGTCGACTTTATGAAAATAAAGGCGACATCATTTTAAGACGATAATAACATTCACAGTGTTTGTATTAATAGGGTATTAAGGTGCCGGTAAACTGAGAATTCTTTGAATGGCAGGGATACCTATAGTTCGTTTTTTTAGCATTAGTAATAAGGTAAACAATCTTGATGTGTCTTTTAATTGAAAAACACATTTTAAAAATAAGTTACGGCAAATATGTAACAATTATGAATCTAATACGATCATTTATATTCTTCTGCTTTCATAAGTAATCGATATTGATTTTTAAAAAGCGTTTTTCAATTAAAAGACATGCCAAGATCGCTTACCTTCTTTCAAGTTCTAATGCTAAAAAAAAACGAACTACTTATACAAAGAGAACCCTTAGGCTTAGCATACGCTAAGTATAGAACGTCCTTTAGCTACGCACGCTGCATCGCAAGGGCGTTCCATACTTTACAAAATCTGGTGCGCATTCCGTGAGCTGCGTCGCCTGTGTCTCAGGCATACGCCTAGCCTTATATTTAGTTCGACTCTGTCCGTTCGTCCGTCTGTCTGTCACATAACACATTGCTAAATGTCGAGAATAACTTAAGATTAAGTTATCGATTTGAAATTGGATTTTTTTATGAAAAAAGAAATGAAATAAATTGACATAGGAAGGAACATGTGAAAAAAATACACCCCCCCCACCCCTTTTAGCTCCGAAATTTACCAATGAAAAATGATGACATTTTTACATAAAACAATCATCGGAAAAATATTATCACACCTCTATCTTGATAACTTTTTTAGGGTTCCGTACCCAAAGTGTAAAAACAGGACCCTATTACTAAGACTCCGCTGTCCGTCTGTCCGTCCGTCCGTTCGTCTGTCAATCACCAGGCTTTATCTCATGAACCGTGATAGCGAGGCAGTTAAAATATTCACAGATGATGTATTTCTGTTGCCGCTATAAGAACAAATACTAAAAACAGAATATAATAAATATTTAAGTAGGGCTCCCGTTTTCGGGGGCGAAAAATCGATTTAGCTAGGGCGTAAGCTAGATGTAATATATGCTGTAAGATAAGCTACCTTTGCCATAAATCAAATGTCCGAATGATTTACAACCCGCTAGGGATTTACTTTTGCGGATTGTCAGGAAATATCACGTTATAACCGACATCACTGTTTTAAATTGTGTGATAATGTTTTGGAGTTGTACCTACACAGTGGCGGATTTGCTTTCTTCGCCCTAGGCCCCAGCCCTATAGCCGTTCCTTTCGCAGCACCCATCATATTGACTACATTTTACATTATTTCTTGTTATCTAATCTGCCGCCCCTATTTTTTTGCCGCCCTAGGCCCGCGCCTACTGGGCCTTAGGGCAAATCCGCCACTACCTATATGAAAAACGGGATTACTTAGATTAATCAAATCGCGACTAATACATTATACTCGTAAATAAGAAAATAAGTCTGTCTAGTGCAGTCACCTGCAATAATATGTTACTCTTCGAAGGTCGCATAAATACGTGACACGTTCTTATGGCGCTACAAATAATAGAGTCAGATATGTTTGCCGCCTTCGTTATGGAACATATTATTGCAGGTGACTGTACGTCTTGCGTTCGTCTAATAACTTCTTATATTAGTTTTCTTCTGTTTGTCCTTTCTAGACTGTATCATGTACCTTGTTTGCATAAATACTGTCTATTATAAATTTAACAGTGTATTTAGTCCGCTGTGCTGTGTAAATTATATGAGTAAATAATATATTCAGAGAGAAAGATGAGGACTACGTTTGTATGGAAAGGCGTATGAAATCGTCTAGAAACGAATTCCTCATACTAAAAAACCGGCCAAGTACGAGTCAGACTCGCGCACGAAGTACGTGCCATTACGCAAAAACGGCAAAAAATTACGTTTGTTAGGTACGTACGCCTACGTAGAAAATTTTATCGAAATCGTTAGAGCCGTTTCCGCGATCCCCGAAATATATAATATATAAATAAATGAACAAGAATTGCTCGTTTAAAGGTATAAATATAAGATGTCATAATCTATAACATTCGCAAATGCAATATTATAATTACCGTCAGCTGATATCCGTTCTGCATGGAGCTTACCTGTAAATAAACATAGGTATAAAAAACTTAAAGAGTCAGGGATATTTGTGTTGTTTAGGATTTCTAGGTAAATCGGCCCTGTTAGATGTCACGATAATGATCTGTCAGTGTCAAAAGTGACGTTTTTGGTTGAAGTAAGTAATGTCACTTTTGACACTGACAAATCGGTATCGTATCGCTGTGACGTCTTATAAGCATTGTACGAATTGGGCCGTAATAGAATTACAAGTATAGAATACTGAATGTAACAAGAAATAAACTACAAGCAAAGTGCCTATAATTACAATAAAAGAAAACAAGAAATACAGTTCAAATTTTATACATATATAATGTCATAAGGTTTACTCGGGTAATTCCGAATGTCGAAAACTGTCGGATAATTCCGAAAGAGACTTTTATTATGATGGAATTAAGGGTGATTTTCATCTGAATTTCGGAATTATCCGACATTCGGTAATACCCGAATACACCTTATATGTCTTTGAATACCAAACTAGAGGAAACCACTAAGTTTGACTGATGCCATTATTTCTAATTTTTTTTAGCAATATCTTTAGTTGGTTTACTTTTAAATGTTTTATCCCGTGTACCCGGAAAAAGTTCCGGAATTCGAAAACCCGGACAAAAACTCGCTTTGATGTTTTTGTCCACTCTTCAAATCACAGATTCAAATATTCCGTTTTAAAACCGTCAGAATTTAAGGCAAAAAATACGGGCTCGAAAATTCTTTGAAAATGTGATACTACTTTCTCTCCAATTGCATACATTCGATTTTCAATCAAAAATTCCGTTTTCTTCACTGCCCGTGGGATTTCCAAAAAAATTAAAATAGTTCTAGATTTTTGGCGCTAAACAAGATACGGCATTTTAGGAGGTCCGGGGAGCGCTCCTGATTCCACAATTTTATTTTTGAGCCATAGTTGATTTTTCAATACAGACTTAAGACTTTTATTACATGCTTGGCAAGCTCAGAACCCCTAGTGTAAACATTCGATAGCGTGGCGAGCGTTCTCGTTTGCGTTATGTCTATTTTTGTATGGGATTTAGAACAGCGCGCAAAGCGGGACGTTTTGGAAACTCAAAATCCCATTCAAAATTACACTTAACGCGTACGTCACTTCACGCTATCGAATGAAAAACTACGGGTACAAAAACGAATGCCTCATAACTCTACTTCGCCCTAATGAAGGCAAATAAAACTAGGCTCTATGTAAATTGTCCGTGCTCGATACCAAAGGATAAACTTTCCAGCAATTTAATTTATTCCAAGCTACACGGTACACATGTATTTGACAAATAAATAATTTCATTACTGTACGGTGTACATACCTACGCTCAAAGGCAATTTCTACGAGAAAATATATCTAACATTTTTCAGTGATCAAAGCAAAGTAAATTGTTTGTTTTAAATCATTCATTTACATACAATATATATACAGTGGTACTACTAAACTAAATGAATAGCTAGCTTAAATCTAAAATAGGCCCTTGAGGCATTGTACCAAGGATGCTGGCGGCATTTCCTCGCTGTACCGCAATGCTGATACGTTGTGCGAGGTAGCCGCCAGCTCTTCGGTCACCAGTTGTTTGTTTATGATAGGTCGTCGCAATTACGTTGAGATTTTTTGTAAGTTATATTTTAATTATCTTTTGTTTAATTGAGACGGTTCGTTTGAACTTCAATAAGTTTATGAAAAGTGAAGTGAGTGAAGTGTATGAAAATATATTGAATATAATTTTCACCTCAGCAGCTCGAACAAGGGTACTTTGCTTCTTAAAAACAGTGAGCAAAATGCGATTTTGCTCACTGAGTCATTTTGCTTACTGAGTGAGACAAAATGACATTCAAGTGACCTTTATAGTCAAAAGTCATTTCAACATGCGGGGTCTAATACAAGTTCGATATACTTGGGTTCTATTATCTCTGTCCCTCTAGGTATGTTCTCACTGCTTAGGGTGAAAAATTTTGTGTACTACACGAGATCAAAGTTATTTACATCTCGTGCGCTTTTGAATCCCTTACTACGCTCAAGATTCTAAATTAGATCTATTATAGAATCTTTCACTTGCACGGGACTCAAAATAAGCACTCGAAGAAATATCAAACTTTGATCTCTTGTTGTACAAATAACTATTGTCTTTACCCTTCACGAAACAATGGTCTTCCGGACCTTTGGGAGGCTTGCGCAAACCGAAGCCAACACGTAGAAGCCCTTTTGACACTTTAATGAGATGTAAGGGGTACACTGAGCGGATATTGCCCTTGCCCGTGTCATGGGACGCACGCAGAAGCATGCTATTATGTTATCGTTAAGTTCTTTATGTAGGTAAAACTATAATACTTTTTTTTTTTTATGAAATAGGAGGCAAACGAGGAGACGGATCACCTGATGGTAAGCGATTACCGCCGCCCATGGACACCCGCAACACCAGAAGGGTTGCAAGCGCGTTGCCGCCCTTTAAGATGGGAGTACGCTCTTTTCTTGAAGGTTTGTAGGTCGTATCGGTCCGGAAATACCGCTGGCGACAGTTCATTCCACAGTTTGGCTGTGCGAGGCAGGAAGTTTCTGGAGAAACGCACAGTTGAGGACTGCCAACCATCCAAGTGATGAAGATGGTAATGTTGTCGCGTAGGACGATGGCGAAAAGAAGCGAAATACTTAAACTAAACTGTTTTTTTTTATTACATACTATATATATACAGTGGTACTACTAAAGCGAGGAAATGCCGTCAGCATCCTTGGTACAATGCCTCAAGGGCCTATTTTAGATTTAAGCTAGTTATTAATTTCGTTTAGTAGTACCACAACTAAACTTAGTTTTATACAGATTTTAATAAGTTGTCCCTTTTGCGGACAAAAGTTGAAAGGTTTTGTGCCTATTAGTGATAATTTTAAATATCTTAAAGCTTCATCATATCAACCTTTTATCGCCCACTGCTGAGCATAGGCCTCTCTTCGAGTACGCCACTTATCCCGGTCCCGAGCCAATCTCATCCAGAAGTGACCCGCAATCTTCCGAATGTCGTCCACCCAACGAGCCAACGGACGCAGGGCACTCTTTTCGTCTCTAAACGGCCACCAATTCCGTTAACATTTTAGCCCATCTGCCATCACTCTGCCTGGTAACATGTCCCGTCAAGCTCCATTTAAGTTTGGTAATGACGCATCCGACGTCTTGCACCTTGGTGCAACGTCGGATCTCGACATTCCTCACTCGATCTTGAAGTTTGATGCCGAGCATGGGACGCTCCAAGGCTCTCTGTGCCACTCGGATTCTATGCCCTTCCTGGCTAGTGAGCGTCTATGTCTCGGCACCGTAGGTCATGGTGGGCAGGACACATTTGTTAAAGAGACGAGTCTTCAGGCTTTATGGAATGTTAACGGGTTTTAGGATGTCCGCTGGTTTATTGATTGCCGCCAAACCCAGCTGGATTCTCCTGGAGATCTGGCGAACTCCTGGCGATCTCTGGATGTCTTAAAGCTTATACTTAGCTGAGGTTGTTTTCTATGATTAAGTATATAGATACACGTCGTCCAGTACCAACAACACAAGCCTTGTTAAGCTTGCTGTGGGACTAGGTTAAGTGTAAAATTGTCCTATGATACCGTAAAAGTATAAAACTTTGCCCTTTAAAAAGCCTTCAAGTTCAAGTTTTTCTTCAGAAAGTTTATTAAAAGAAAGTAGTTATTAACTTTTAAGTTATTTCTCTTTTACTGAACTGTGACGCGGTGGGCAAAGTTATGTTAAAGGGCAAAGTTTTCTACGGTACATTTTACTGACTACTTTATGAATTGTAAGAGAGCCCTGTTCAAATCTACTCAAATTCCAGGCAATTACCAAGCGATTTTTTTCCTTTCAAGTCCTTAATCCGTGTCTTAAAGTTGCAAAAAAGAGTGTGTGCAGTCACAGCCATAAAACGTACACGATTCCCAACCTTGAGCAATTGAAATAAAGTTCAAAGTGTTTAATGTTACGTATCACGATCATGATTCCGCAAAAGCTTACATAAAGCGATCGTGACTTCTCTCATATCGGACGGATTCCAAACTTCGGCTGTCGGTTGCCTCGTTTATCATAGTATTCATAGTTCAAATATAAATGATTCCGGTATTTTTTTGTCACAATGGATATACTCGTAGAGTAACTTAGTCTGAAGCCCTAGAGTAAATTTCATTCGATAGCGTGACGTATGCGTTAATTAAGTCTCATTTTATTATATGTGATTTTGAACAGCGGGACGTTTTGGAAACTCAAAATCCCATACCAAATGAGATTTAACGCAAACGCGTACGTCACGTCACGTACTACTTAGCCATACCCCGAATTCAATAAAAACACGGTGTACAGGCGCCATCAGATAAGTATATCGGAGCGGTCGAGATGCTCACAAACATCTGGACACACCTCTATTGTCAAGGTTTTAGAGTGCGTGTTCAGATATTTATGAGCACCTCGGCCGCTCCGATATATCTGATGGCGATTGTACGTGTAGGTCAAGACAACAAGAAGACAGGAGTCGAGAAATTTACGTGTAGTTTCAAAATTTTTATCAGTGGTGAAATTTTAATGAAAATGCAAGGGTTTGGCACTGCACATATTTAAAATGTATTATATAGAATCATTCAGGGTAAGAGTACGCTGTGGGTAAGAGATCGCGGTGTGCCGTTCACCGGCAAAGGTGATGGAGCGAAGTGCGTATTTAGCAGGATTTGATGTCCTTTGTGTCGGTATTTTGGAACCACGTGAGCTGCGGACGCAAAGTGAAAACAGTTCGACACACGTCGCATTATTGATGTATAATTATGACTTCTATAGTTCATTTAAGTTAAGTTTTGATGCAATAATCAAGCGCTATTCAATACCTTAAGTAAAGTATTAATAGTTATTTAATATTCTTAAATTAGTACGTGGATATTGATCAGACAAATTCATAAATATTCGTTAAACTTTATTTTATTGACAAGTCTATTTAAATTTTCTTGATGCGAACAATTACCCCTCTTGAGTACTTTTACCCAATAGCTTGCGGAATTTTTCCAGCACGGCGGGGGGGTGAGTGCCAACCCTTGCATTTCATTAAAATTTCAACAGTGATAACGGGGTCTGCTTATAATTTCGTGTACCTCTTACTGTAATTGTCTTTTTACTGTGATCCTAAATGTTAACACACTGAACAAATGTCTTTTTTCATGTCCAACTTCGTCATTACCGAATCCAAACAGCATATAAAGTTATGACATGAAATGAAACATTCAGTGCCAATTAACTCATGCTATTTCCAACATTTTCAACACGTGCAACAGGTTTGTGAAGCTAACAGCCCATACACATAAGCGACGTTCAAATATCAATTGTATTTATAAGAGCTTAGAATTCAATTTTGTACTCTGTGAAAATCGGATGTGAGTTTTTACCCTTTATAGGGCAACGGTCTCAAAAAAAAACCGGTCAAGTGCGAGTCGAACTCGCGTCCCAAGGGTTCCGTACTGCACACATTTTCGAACGAGCGAGCAAAGCGAAGTTCATAATTACATTCAACTGTTCATTAAATTTTTCCACACACGGCTGGCTATCTTTAATTTTGTTCGAAGTTCGCAAATTGCTGGCATCTCACTCTGTCACTCTAATTACGGTTTCATTGGAGTAAAAGAGAAATCCCCGCAATTTGCGAACTTCGGTGTTCGCGGTAGACCCTCTGATTTAGCTAGCGTTCTCATTTACTTGTACTGAAAACCAATTATTTGTTCTGTTTGAGCAGTAACCTCCTAAAGCTCATCCTTCGACCTTGCGTGGAGGCGCACCTCTCTTGGATGCTTCAAGCCTTCGGCCCAACGCAGAGCTCGGCCTTCGACCTTCGCACTAGCTGTCACACCACGTTTCACGTAAATCAATTGCGGTTGTGGCCCTGATAGAGCTTATCCGCAATTCTTATTCTTAAGTCCGGCTCACGCTTAATTGCAGACTTCTTATACGTTTTTCCAGTAATCTATAGGTATCGGGCCCAATCGCTTAACAAAAGATAGAACAAAATCGACGATCTCCTTTGCAGGAAGCATGCACACGTGCATTCAGACACTTGTACTATAATTGTTCTGTGTTTGAATACTATTAACCTCCCGCAACTCGGCCTTCGGCCGTGCGTTTCAAAAAGCTACTAGGGCTCTAGGGGATGCTTCGGGCCTTCGGCCCTACGCGTAGTTCGGCCTTCGGCCTTCGCAAAAGCTGTCCACACCGAGTTTCACGTAAACCATTACGGCTGTGTCCCTAAAACAGCCCAACCGCGTTTTTTTTCTTAAGTCCGACTCACGCTTGACTCTAGATTTCTAATAAGTTTTCCTGTCATCTAGAGGTAAAGAACTATTAAGTGTATTTTTTTCAAAATTTTGGACCCAGTAGTATCGGAGTTAAGGGGGGGATGGTCATTTTTTGCCTATTTTCTTAAATAACTTCTAAACTATTTCATATAAAATTATAAAAAATATATATTTGACATCCTCAAAATAAGCCCTTTCATTTAATATGGTTTGCAAAACTTAGTTTTTTAATTTTTTCATATTCCCCCTAAAAGAGCCCCCTTCTATGCTTAAAATAAATTTGTTTTTATTAAATGTCCGTCTTTGGGTCACAGACTTCCATATGTGTACCAAATTTCAACTTAATTGGTCCAGTACTTTTGGAGCAAATAGGCTGTGACAGACGGACAGACAGACGCACGAGTGATCCTATAAGGGTTCCGTTTTTTTTCCTTTTGAGTTACGGAACCCTAAAAAGGCCACTCAACATTATCTTTTTATATTTTTCTCTTGTATAGAATGTTTAGGACTATCTAGATTGGCGATGAGACTTGATTTGAGGATTTTTTTTCAAATCCCGTTAAGGGGTAGACCAAGAGAACTTATATCGACCGGGACATGAACCGTGATTACCTTTTGTATTGTTTATTGTGTAAGTGTTGTTTTGTATTGTAAATCTTAGTGAAACTAACCGTGAATCATACAAAACGGTTAGACCAAGAGAAGTCTGCAACGATTCTGATAGCACACGGAGTGCAAGTGTCATTTATACGTCATAATTTCATAGAAGATTCTAACAGAATCGACGAAACCTGTCGAGCAATCGTCGACTTAAAATACAGTGAGTGGGTCACAGAATAAATAATAGTACTAGGTACAGAAGACTCACTCTTTAACAAAACCCGTCTGTTACGATCAGGACAGATATGGCCGCTAGGTGGTGACAGCGCCACGCGCGGCTTATGGCTAGCCACCAAAATTGGTGTGGAACGGATGTACTTTTAGCTACCTGTAGCAAAGCGACGAAATCTCGGAGTGAGCCACGCCTGGCCCGGCGATTAATATACCTACTTAATACACCGAAATAAATAAAATAAATTATTAGGTACCCTAATATCTTACACAGATCAACCTAGCCGTAAACTAAGCAATGCATGTATTATGGGTGCTATTTATATACAGGGTATCCCAGAACTACCACGTCACAGTGACACCGGAGGTAGGTCCACTCAAGACGAACCTAACCAGCATAACATGACCCCATTTCCCCATACAAACGTACTCGACTGTTTCCTCCGTGGTTTTTGATGCTAGAGCTATGACCTTTTCATCACAGATTATTATTAATAATATCTGTGTGGGACTGTTTTGCTTTTTTGATATTTTTATTTTTTAAGGCGCTTGAGCACTTCAAATATTCGCAAAAACGGCCTAATTTACTGGGCCATAAAGAGAAGCATGGTGTTCAAAACTGACATCAATCAGCCTAAAAAGCAAAACACAGATAATTTCATTACCATTTTTATCTCAAAATTTCGTTACAAACTTAACGTTTTGGTGGAGGAAACAACAGTCGAGGACGAAACCTCGTTTTTTGAGATTTTTACGCAGGATTTTTCGCCTTGTCCTTATCTCACTGGTTTTAGGAGCCGCTTCCGTCAGCGAGACGGATATATCCACCAAAAATATTTTAAACACAGCACCCGTATCCTCTTAAAATCATATCATAACCAGTTCAGACCCGTAATAACGTCGCTATACTTTCTCAACCTCATATCTGCAACAATCATTTGATGGAAATGTCGCTTTTCTTTCATTCGGAATACGGGTGTTTTTGTCATCATATGAGTGCTGCAGATACGAGGTTGAGTAAGTATAGCGGCGAATTAAGTAGTTAATTTTGAATCGTGTTTCAGCTCGTGATTTTCAGTGAAAGTAAACGTAATATTTTCAGAGCGTGATCAAGTTTCAGTATCAAGTGCTCGGGGCGAAAAGTTAGCTTTTCCCGGTAACCGTACTTTTAATTGCTTTGCTTCAAGTCAGTAATTAGCTTCCGGTATTGTAGTTTTTAGATACATATTTATTTAATTTTATTTTGTTTCTAGTCCGTACTGTATTTATGTAGGTACCCAAAGCGGTGGAATTTTCAATTTTCCCTTTAATTTTTAAATAAACACAGATTTAGTATTTAATTGTTTTCCATCGTATTTTCTCGGTAACGTTCGTATTTGTCATGCTGCTTCAGTCAACGTCAGTACTTTTTGTACCGAGACTGACTGAAATAGCAAGACACGTTCGTACTTTTCCGTGAAAAAACGATGGAAAATAATTATGCACTACATTTGTACCCACATAAGAATGCTAAAATAACCCTTAGCATAGATGACATTCGCATTGGATGCGGCTCCGCACGCCGCTCCGGTGTGTGAGCTAGACACCGCTATACACGCGTAGCGCTGTCCCGCTCACGCACCTCGATAACTGCGTAAAAACTTCGTGAAACATTATCCGCGTTATGACAACATTATGGCTCGATGTCATTTAAAATATCAATGTTCCCGGCTCGGTAACAGCCGATAATGTTATTCTCATTATGGCCGTCAGTTTTGCAGAATCACCAGCGTTAATGGTCGTCACAGATTACTTAATTGTATAGAAGACACGCCACGTTGAAACTTCTTTTTAGGGTTCCGTACCCAAAAGGTAAAACCGGACCCTATTACTAAGACTTCGCTGTCCGTCCGTCCGTCTGTCTGTCACCAGGCCGTATCTCACGAACCGTGATAGCTAGACAGTTGAAATTTTCACAGATGATGTATTTCTGTTGCCGCTATAACAACAAATACTAAAAACAGAATAAAATAAAGATTTAAATGGGGCTCCCATACAACAAACGTGATTTTTGACCAAAGTTAAGCAACGTCGGGCGTGGTCAGTACTTGGATGGGTGACCGTTTTTTTTGCATTTTTTTTCCGTTTTTTTTTTCATTATGGTACGGAACCCTTCGTGCGCGAGTCCGACTCGCACTTGCCCGGTTTTTTTATTCATAGGTAATTTTAGCTCATACTGAGCGATTACGTCGCTACATGCGTTTGCGAAAATACAGAAGCATTAGGTACAAGATCATTATTGGTATACTAAAGTATGTAATTTTATTAATTAACATGCTTTATAAGACTTATAAACTAATTTTGCTTGCTCTCAGATTAGCCAGGACAATATGGCCAGGACAACTTCTTTTGACGTGAACATGAGTGAAAGTCTTTAAAACGTGTAGAAGAGGTCGATTCAAAAACCAGATGTAACGAAAAGTGTTAGATCTCTGCAACTAGGCAGGGTCAAGGAGGGAACAGTGGCTCGGTAGAAAAAGGCCGGGTACAATGGCTCACTCAACCTAATTTCAACACGAGAGAGGCGATATTTTGACGACTGAGCCACTGTTCGAGCTGAGCCACTGTTTCCGCCTTGACCCTATACATATGTGCATAGTTTTGATATCAATGTTTAAAAACTTCTTACGGAATAGTATGTCTATTAGCTTAACATACACACAATGAAGAGGTAACAGACGGACAGACAGAGTTACTTTTGCATTCATAATATTAGTAAGGACGAGTATGTTTTTTTTTTCTTAGCCTATTTGCGTGTCCCACTGTTGGGCAAAGGCCTCTCCCCTGGTTCTCCGTGACTCCCGATGTAGCGCTTCCTCCGGCCAGTTGTTAAGGATAATATTTAATATTATGTTAGATGTGACCATATTCAGGCTTGGTTGTGATTCATGTATAAAAACATAATCGCTCCCAGTCTATTGTTCTGTCTGTCTGTCAGGCAAATGTTATGTTGTGAGCTACCTACACAGACTCCGCATTAAAAAGCGTTTACAAAGAACCCGAGGTCACAACGCGTCGGTGCAAAACTTGTAAAAAGCTACGATATAAATATACGACTTCATTCCATGGAGTTATTATTAAATTCAGAAGCCAGAAGCCACACCAAACAATGAAATTTTCGCAATCACAACCTGTACGACGCGACCAAATCGTCGTAAGCGCCGAAACATTCATGGCGCGCCAAGTGGGACGTTTTGGAAACTCAAAATCCCATACAGAATGACACGTAACGCAAATGCGTTCGTCACGTCACGCTATCGAATAAAAATGCTAGGGGTACAGTAAAACGGGTTGGTCTCGGACTGTCTAGAACACAAAATGACTAGTGTAATATTTTGCCTATATCCCTTTTAGTCTACATCGCAAACGGTCTAGAACACAAAATGACTAGTGTAATATTTTGACTATATCCCTTTTAGTGTACATCGCAAACGGTCTAGAACACAAAATGACTACAATTATTTAGGCCTTTATTTACCTACATTTCGTCGGTTTATCTTTACGTTAGCGATGTCGACGGAGCCCCGCTGCCGCGGGGCCCCTATTTCTGTGCAGTTTGGCCTTCGGCCATTAAAAGATTACTAACGAACCTAACCTACCTATATGTGGTCATTTTGTGTTCTAGACCGTTTGCGATGTAGACTAAAAGAGATATAGGCAAAATATTACACTAGTCATTTTGTGTTCTAGACAGTCCGAGATCAAAGCCCCGGACGGCCCAAATCCGGGGAAATCCGGTCGGATGGCAGCCTTACTTGTACGTGAATCTTTCACAATAGTCTTAAGACACAATAGTTTTGACGACCGGTCTGGCCTAGTGGGTAGTGACCCTGCCTATGAAGCCGATGGTCCCGGGTTCGAATCCCGGTAAGGGCATTTATTTGTATGATGATACAGATATTTGTTCCTGAGTCATGGTTGTTTCCTATGTATTTAAGTATTTATATATTATATATATCGTTGTCTGAGTACCCACAACACAAGCCTTCTTGAGCTTACCGTGGGGCTTAGTCAATTTGTGTAAGAATGTCCCTATAATATTTATTATTTTATTTTTTATTTTTAAAAAAAGACCTTAGCGTTTCCAAGTAATACTTCACAAATTCGGAGCGTTCTCGACTCGCTAAACTGAGACGTAACCGTGCAGCTTTTGTTTCCGCCATTGTGCCCAGCAGCTGGGGGGTTAAATGCCTCTTCAGGCGCGTCGGACGGGATGAACGATTACGGTGCAATCAAAAATGTACCTTTTGTGCTTGACACATTTAATTTTACTTCGGGCTTGAATTATAGGTATTTTGAATATGAGTTATGATTTATTAACGAAATATAATTTTGCATTGGAACAGGTGAATTTATAATTAATTTTGCGGCTCACTCCGGCTTCGCACGGGTCAAAAATTATACATTTACCTTTCTCGAGAATCACCCTAAATCGCATGAAAATCCGTTCAGTAGTTTTTGAACCAATGTTTAAACAAGCAGATACGTCTGCGAGCGATAATCCAAATTTTATCTTCGTCTTCTTCTTCTTCCTCGCGTTATCCCGGCATTTTGCCACGGCTCATGGGAGCCTGGGGTCCGCTTGACAACGAATCCCAAGAATTGACGTAGGCACTACTCGTAGTTTTTACGAAAGCGACTGCCATCTGGCCTTCCAACCCAGACTGGAAACTAGGCCTTAGTGGGATTAGTCCGCTGTCCTCACGATGTTTTCCTTCACCGAAAAGCAACTGGTAAATATCAAATGATATTTCATACATAAGTTCTGAAAAACACATTGGTATTTGAACCCGCGACCTCCGGATTGAAAGTCACACGCTCTTAGGCCTTGGTCTCCTATTTTATGCTATACGCGGCGTCTGACGTTAGCGTCAACGTTCCTGGCCAAAAAAGACGCCAACGTTGACGTGTAAAAGAGACCACACCAATACATCTCTATAGTAAGTATTATGACGCAGACGCTGTAAGCGGCTGTTGGCGTTTATAGGAGACGTTAGCCTTACCGCTAGTCACCAGCGCTTTTCCAAATTTTATATTAAAGGAAAAAAATTCGAAAATGCTTCCGGCATGACTTGAACCCCGCAACCTCCGCAATGCGTGCGTTGGTTAAGACCAATCCGTCAGCCAATCAGCTCGGATCGCGAACATACGGACAGACAGACGCGGCGGGGGACTTTGTTTAATAGTAAGCATTTGCTTTTCCTGGGAACATTTGAATTGTCAAAATTAGATAGTCTGTGCGGAAAGGGAAGAGTCTGGGAATATAGGGGACCCAATACATTCCATGAATCTTTTATTTTATTTATTTTGTTTCAAACATATTTCACGGTATTACAGTGAGACACTAAGGCACAGTGGAATACATACAATATTATTATTATCCTAAAACGTTAACGTAAAGTTGTATCTTAAATATCTCTAATATAAATATCTCTTCTCTTTCCGCACAGACTCTATTAAGGTAATGCATAAACCAAATGTGGGGAACGCCGTCTACTTCAAGCTCGTTCGTCGCTTTTGACTCTTGCTTTACCCCACTTGCAGAGGGTTGGTAGAGCTGAAGGAGTGAAGCTCCTCCTTTCTGACTGTGTCTGAGCGACGTACAGTTCTTGTCTTGCCCTAACGGGTTTGGCAACTGTCAAAGGTTTGCATAGATGGCGCCATCATAGCTTACCCCTTTCTCAAGTTGAGTTCGATGTCCAGGGCATAATATTTCATTAAAAAACAAGAACTTGACATAATACTATGGATTGTTAGTGCCAGCTATGGTGGCGCCATCTGCTAAATACTTCGACCGCCCGGTTGGCCGGGGTTCTATTGCTTTGCCTTAATTTTATATGCCGGTCTTCCCCACATTCCCCAACGTCCAAACTCAAATTCCCACTGATTTGCCTAAATTTCACCCAGAAGAGTACTTTAGATCTTGACGAAAAGGAAAGAATCTCTTGAATATTTTGACGCTTACCTATTCTAAAAATTTTCGTATTTTTTTATATAGTAAAAAAAATCCAAATCCATATACAGTTTGGCCAGAAACTTTTGCATTTCAAACATAGACAGAGAGAATCACTCAAAAGAAGGTATAAGTATAGCTTTCTTGTTTTTGTTTACTGACTAATTTGGTTTGACAGACTAGAGTCTGTGCGGAAAGAGAAGAGTCGTGAAATGTATGGGATCCAATACATTCTAGTATTGCTAATAGATAATTGTCATGTTGCCAATACCGGCCTATTAAATTCAATCGCTTAATCCCGGTGTGAGCACCCCTTAATAGTTTCATATGGAGGTGCGACCGGGCTAACGTGCACACCAGGGATGTTGCGGATGCAGATTTATTGACATCCGCGGATGCGGATGCGGATGCGAATATTTAAAGGCTCACATCCGCGGATGTCAAGATTAGCTACTTAAAGAACGTCAAATATTACATTTTTAGTAATATTTATTAATAAAACGAAACGTTTAGTATTTGAGCAAGAATATAGGTGCGTTATATTTAATAAACAGTAACTTGGCCGACTTTTCTGGATTTAGACGATTTCGTTATAAGTAATGACGAAATTACCTAGCACTTACGCCGCCGCTAAGACGTTCCTGTACCGACTGATTCGACATCCGCATAAGCTCCGCATCTATTTTATGCGGATGCGGATGCAGATGCGGATGTTGAAAATAATGCGGAAGTTGCGCGGTTGCGGATGCGGATGCGGATATTCGCAACATCCCTGGTGCACACTTAACGCGGGGCTAATCGATAGGACCCGGACCCGCTAGGCTCGACTACACGGGGGCGGTGCGTACACCCAGCGGTATTCGCGTGAATTCATAATGACCTGTACATTGTAGTGCATAATTGTGTTCCATCGTATTTTCTCGGAAACGTTCGTATTTGTCATGCTATTTCAGTCAACGTCAGTACTTTTTGTACCGAGACTGACTGAAATAGCAAGACACGTTCTTAGGTTTCCGTGAAATTACGATGGAAAATAACTATGTACTACATCTTTATCCCTATAGTGTAAATTCATTCAGTAGCGTGGCGTGACGTACGCGTTTGTGTTAAGTGTCATTTTGTATGGGATTTTGAGTTCCAACACGTCCCGCTTGGCGCGCTGTTCAAAATCCCATAGGTACAAAAATAAACATAACGCACACGTCACGTGATGAGTGAAAATGAAACGAAAATACAAGTGGATGATGTTAGTATTAGACTAATTGTTTGAAAATTTCGATATAATATCTACATGTTTCAGAAATTAAAAGTGTTCGTCACTTTTGATTAATACAGTCAGCAGCAGAAGTTGCAGAGCGGGCGAGGTGTTCAAAATTACCTTGACGCGCTCTTATTCTCTTAACAATAAAGTCGCGTCAAGATCATTTTGAACGCCTCGCCAGCTTAGCAACTATTGCTGCTCCCGAATCCAATTCAAGTTGTTACAATGACAACTCGTAACAAATTAATTAGAAAAAATGCGATGTGAATCGAGGGTATATTTTATACTAGCTTCTACTGTTACTTCAATAGGTAGGTACTAGTGTCCGACGGAAGGTTCGGTTTCGGTTTCGGTTTCGGCCAGTTTCGGCCAAAAAATCATGTTTCGGCTGTAGTTTCGGTTTCGGCCAAAAAACGGCCGAACCTTTCGGCCGGGCCGAAACTTAAGAAATGGTACTTCGTACTATGAAACTAAACTATGAGACAAAGACCAAAAGTTGGGGAATACGTAGGACAACAATATTAATATGTACCTACATAATTATACTGATTAATGTATAGGTACAGAAATTAATTGGTTTATTATAAAACACAATTCCACTAATGAGGGCGCTACTAGACGGTCGACGCAGTCTTAAGAGGCTGTTAATACCTATAACGCGCACACTGTCTAATTGTATCGGAGTAAATGAGATAGCACTGTCGCATGGTACTGGGCCTGGGCAAAGAAATAAGAAAACTCATCATCTTCCTCGCGTAATCCCGGAATATTTGCCACGGCTCATGGGAGCCTGGGGTCCAATTGACAACTAATCCCATGAATTGGCGTAGGTACTAGTTTTTACGAAAGCGACTGCCATCAGACTGACCTTCGAAGCCAGAGAGTAAACTAGGCCTTATCGGGACTAGTCCGGCTTCCTCACTATGTTTTTCCTTCACCGAAAAGCAAATAGTAAATATCAAATGATATTTCGTATATAAGTAAGTTCCGAAAAAGTCATTCCTACGAGCCGGGGTTTGTACCTTGCGACCTTCGGATTGAAAGTCGCACGCTCTTACCGCTAGGCCACCAGCGCTCAAGGAAATATCTCGCTTTTTAATACAATGGACATTGGTTGGAGTCTCTGTGCTCAACTACTTATCCTGAAGCCTGAAGCACGGCTTTGACTTCGCATGAAAGTTCGCCTCACTGGGGCACTTCGGACGTTTAGGCCCACGTGAAGATCGGTACCCGGCCTTGCGATATTGTCAACAAAAAATTCGCGCTCGCTGCGCTCACGTTTTTGGTTGACCCTGTATCTACGTGTTGGCTTGACTAGTGAATGAATAGAGTTAGACCAAGAAATTACTGCAATTATTTTGATAGCATACGCAGTGCAACTAGTGCAAATGTTATTTATACGTCATCATTTCATAGAAGTTTTGACGTTTAAAATAACACATGCACTGCGTGTGTTATGAAATCGTTGCAGAATTATCTTGGTCTAACTCTAGTAACTTTCTTAAAAAACTGCTTAAGTAACATCAATTTCAAGGACATTGGGTATGGACAGCCCCATAATATGTCTGTAAAAGCGGTTTTATAACATTTTTTCAACGATTTTAACAAGTCTACAAAAGGTTCGGTTTCGGTTTCGGTTTCGGCCGAAACTAGAGCCAAAGCCGAACATTCGGTTTCGGTTTCGGTTTCGGCAAAAAAACATGTTTCGGTCGGACACTAGTAGGTACCTACTTAATATCTGGGAGACCGAGCTTAACATATAAAAACTCCAAAATACGCGTTTTCCAGAGATAAGACCTAGATCGATTTATCGCCCCCGAAAACCCCCATATAGCAAATTTCATCGAAATCGTTTGAGCCGTTTCCGAGATGCCCGAAAATAAATAAACAAGAATTGCTCGTTTAAAGGTATTAGATACTTAGCGTCACTTGCACCACCCCTCTAACCTGGGGTTAAGCGGTTAAACCGTTAACCCAGTGTCAAATTGTACTGGTAACTATGGTAACTCAAGGTTTAACCGGTTAACTCCGGGTTAGTGAATGGGGCAAGTGGCCCTTAGATTAGATTAATCATACGGAGATAAAGTTGCGGTAATATCCTACTTTCAAAGTAAATATGTATATCCTATTTTAATAACAAAACTTCCGTCAGACTCAGACATATGAAATATATTAAGAACGGGTCACTCATATTTTAAGTCGAAAACGCTCGACATGTTTTACTCCGTACCGAAGAGTGTCATGAGCTTGCTTGGTACGGAGTGAAACATGTCGAGCGTTTTCGACTTAAAATACGTGAGTGACCGGTTCTTAATAATATTTAATAAATACATCCTACTTTTCAACCTCTTAAATGGTCAATTCCGTGATTAAACTAGCTTAGGTCCTTTCCTGGGACTCAAAAATATCATCATACTAAAGTTTATCTAAATTACCTAATTCATCAATTTAAGCGTGACTCAGGCAACAGAAAATACATAACTACTTTTTTATTAACAATAAATAAATATTTTGGATCTCACACATCAGATCGACCTAGCCCCAACTAAACAAAGCTATATACATATACATTACATGCCAACGTATACATATAGATAAATGCATAGAAAACATCCATTACTAGTAGGTAGGTAGTAATACAAAATTTATTCAGATATTGATACTTCTAGTTTTCATACTCCCAATATTATAATATAAGCAACATTTGCTTCATATCAAAAAACGCTACAGTGCTCCCGAAATAGCTGCCAAATCCAATATTACTAAACATGTTACGTATGCTCCGTTCCGGTAAAGATTGACGATTCTGTTTTCATAATTTGGTATGAAAAAAATGATTAGGAGTGATATTGAGTGACAAAAATGTGATTTCTCCTTGAAGGAAAGCAAACAGGTTTGGTGGCTCAAACACTGGTAAAAAGGCGTTTTCGGATTTCTTACATGATTTTACTAAAAATAAAGAATATGAAATGGTCGGCCATTTTGTAAAGTATAGACTACGAAATCACATTAAGGTACCTTTCGGATCCTCAGATGTCAATTGTCATCATGATTAGAGAAATAATTCCGTCGGACGTACCGTTTTGGATCTACAAGTAAAAAACTGACATTTTAGATCGTAATTTTCGATCTTTCTTCACCAACAGCCGTCTCCTTTTACATTTTTTGTAGGTATTGTCGTAATTTCATCATTCTTTTATAAAAAAAAACCATTACCGTAAAATGGGGTGAGTAGGGTCAAAACTGAAATTCAAACCTCGATAATATTTTATTTTTACATATGAAAACTGAATTGTGTATATAATAAATAATAAATAAATAAATATTAGGGAACATCTTACACAGATCAACCTAGCCCCAAACTAAGCAAAGCTTGTACTATGGGTGCTAGGCGACGATATACATACTTATATACATAAATACATACTTATATACTTACAAAGATTACAACCATGACTCAGGAACAAATATCTGTGTTATCACACAAATAAATGCCCTTACTGGGATTCGAACCCAGGACCATCGGCTTCGCAGGCAGAGTCACTACCCACTAGGCCAGACCGGTCGTCAAATAATAAGTGTTCCGGACGTTTGTATTTTAGTTTTTATTTTATTTTGGGTAGTTACATTTCATAACTTTGACGTTAAAGAGGAAAACCCACCTCACCCCGTAGTGCCTCGTATTTGGGGTGAGAGGGGTTTTCATACAAAGGTGATTTTGGAAGATTGTTGGATCGTTTTTTTTATTATGCGTATTACTATAGCTCCATTTTAAATAGGAATCCATTATTTTTGTAGCAGTAGCCTTAAATTCCCTTCTCACCCCCCTCTCAAACCTTCTCTCCCCATTCATAACCCACCTCATCCCGCGAAACCTACTCACCCCGTTTTACGGTACCATAATTCCGATATTTCGATATATTCAACTCCAATTATAGCAATAATAGTGTAAAAGTCGGTCCGGTATTTCGGGATTCCGGAATTCCGGTATACATGCCGTAATTAAGGTAGTATCAAAATAAGGTAAAAAAAACATATAATTTTTATACAGAATCGGCCAGTCCTTTATTGAAGCGCTAACAATTTTCAATCGGAATAGTTTTGTTTATGTCGTTCCGCTTCGCTCGCTTTGTGTTTTGCAATGCAATGCGGCACATTGACTGTTTTATACAATTATCGTACATAACTGAAACGGGTCACTCACGTACTTGTCTGTGTCTGCCAACACAAGCCCCCGATGAAGCTACTCCGTACGGAGTGAAACATATCGAGTGATTTTCGACTTAAAATACGTGAGTGACCCGTTATGATCTATTTAATATTTCTGTGTCTCACGGAAGTGTTTTTATTAAAACGTTATAATAATTAGAGATGCAACGGATGGTTGTTTGGCCGGATACCGGATGTTCTGCGTGACCATCGGCCGAATACTTGGTATCCGGCCGCCGATTATTCGGCCGGCGGAACTGTACCTACATTTCGGTTATTCAGGTGCGCATTGTGCAGACTTTGACTTGTTTCGTAGTGAACGTTCACGCGGACTCAATGTTCGAAATGAGTCCGCACTGCGCGTGCAATAGTGATATGTAGGGCTGGATAGGCCGGATACCGGATAGTAACCGAATATCCGGTACATCTCTAATAATAATATCTAACGTCGTGTGACTGGGGCAAGATGATAGTATCGATGATGTTATAATAATTATTATGTTATGTTGTCACTGCCAAGCGATGTTATACACGGTGTGGCCTGCAACACGAGCAAATAATTAAAACATAGATTGTACTCCTCAAACGGTGACACTTTTGTTCAACAACTTTTAAAAATTATGAAGTATTTAGACTCCCTATTTTTCATACAAAATAAATATTATTTTCAATGGACGCCATCGCCACGCCATATCATTGTGATTGACGTTGCTTGTCACGCCTTAAACATAACAAAATTCGCAATACATTGCGTCTTAGAATAAACTTTAAAGTGTATTAAAAATCAAACCCCAAGTTATTTTTAAAAGTCGCTGAACAAATGTTGGTCAGTATGAGGAGTACAGCCTACAGTTTAATTTTTTGCTCATGTTACAGGCCACACGGTATAACGTTAACTTATATACATAACAGCCAGGGAGCACTATTACTATGTGTATGCCGCTTTGTATATTTGTTTATATGGTAGTCAACGGATGGTATTTAGACTAGGTAATAGCGATCTAGTTTTCAAAGGTATTTAATTTAATATTACTTTCCATCGAAGGTACTTACTTCTTAAATTATTTAACAAGTATTACATAAGAGTAAGTAACTAAACTTTGTACTCTTGTTTTGCTTAAATGCATAAATGCATTTTGTCAGGGAATACGAAATATAAACTATTATACTATTAACTACTCAGACACAAATACAAATGAAAGTCGGTCTCTTTGTATGATAAAAATATTTCAGTCTATGAAAAGTTCCAACTTAACGCCGGTAAGCGATTACCATATTCCAACTTGCGAACTAAACTTTTTAGATTAATATGAAATTCAATATCGGGAATCGGGAGCCCTTAAAGTTTCTCGTATAAAACCATTGCGCAAACCTGCTCCTAACTTTTCTCAATACATTAAACAATTTGAATATTGTTTTTGAGGTTTCACAGTCAAAGGCAAAAATGTGACAAGAAAGGTATTACGAATGAATGTGGAGGGAGGTACGAGGAAAGGAAAACCGAGGAAAAGGTGGATGGACTCTGCGAGAGATGATATGAAACGAACGCAAGTGAATGATGAGATGACGGGTGACAGAGAGGTATGGAAAAGAAAGACATGCTGCGTCGACCCCAAGTGAATGGGACAAGGGCAAGCGAATGATGATGAGTTAAAGGCAAAAAGTTATACAAATACTTGTGGTAGTAATTAGTGAGTTTTGGTTGTCACCTGACGAAATGGCAGAGTCAAGTACCTAGCGGTAACCAATAGCCAGTCGTGTTCAAAAATCATCATCTTCCTCGCGTTATCCCGGCATTTTGCCACAGCTCATGCATGGCATGGGAGCCTGGGGTCCGCTTGACAACTAATCCTAAGAATTGGCGTAGGCACTAGTTTTTACGAAAGCGACTGCCATCTGACCTTCCAACCCAGAGGGGAAACCAGGCCTTATTAGTCGGGTTTCCTCACAACGTATTCCTTCACCGAAAAGCGACTGGTTCATCAAATGATATTACGTACATAAGTTCCGAAAAACTCATTGGTACGAGCCGGGTTTGAACCCGCGACCTCCGGATTGAAAGTCGCACGCTCTTAGCGCTAGGCCACCAGCGCTCGTTTAAAATCAGTCGTAAGCAGTCGTATTCAAAAATGTTCGTCCCCGACTCAGACGGTATAAATCTCCACTTATACAGCTTCCTCAACTATTGTGGCCTGTTGGCACTTTTAGTACAGCACCCAATATTACCGTAATATAACTTAGTTATCAACCTATTCCCGCTCCTCGCACGATCCTACTCGTTTATTACGAAAACATAAGGCCATCTAAACAAGCCCTTGCGGCGCTTACTTCAAAAACCAACCTATTCCTATACCGTTAAAGTTCGTTACAGCTTAACCGGCTCCGATATTACCTCCTTTTGTTTCAATTCCATTTCTAAAACAGCTCAAGTAACGTTTCAGCAACTGTAGTTTAAGATTTATTGCTTTAGTAATAGAGTTCTTATTCCATTGTCATCTTAATCTTACTTGGTATCTCTTGAAGCAGCTTTATTAGTTGCACGTAGCCGGACGATATATTGCTCTTTGGTAAGTTCTACGCGATTTCTTTAAAAAGGTCGTAAGTCACATAGAGCTTCATAGATTTTAAGCCTTTTTTTTAAGTATCGATGTAGTGAAGTAATAGTAGTGAGGTTATACATACATCATTGTATGTATGTTAGGAAGTTTGTAAACATCTTTGCTCGGTATAGGGTTGTTTAGGTTTAGTCAATGGCTAGCAGGTGTGGTAGACGTAAATAAGGGTCTATGGGTTTTGGATCCTGAGGTCTATAATTTAACCGAAGTGTTAGTAAACTGGGGTTACTTTGAATCACGGGGAGACATTGATCGTCGATTTTTAAACTAGAAGGAATTGGTTTCTGAACGCTTTCATCGTGTATTTCTGTTAAGGTTGCCAATCACAGAGTAAAATTCTTAAGTTTGCGTTCAAAAATAAACTCATTATCTCAAAAACCGGACAAGAGCGAGTCGGACTCCCCAACCGAGATTTCCATACTTTTTTAGTAGGTATTTGTTGTTATAGCGGCAACAGAAATCATCTATGAAAATTTCAACTGTCTCGGTTCATGAGATACAGCCTGGTGACAGACGAACAGTGGAGTCTTAGTAATAGGGTCCCGTTTTTACCCTTTGGGGACGGAATCCTAAAAGTCGATGGTCTGTGAGTCCCCGCGATTTGCTACTAAGTTATCCAAAAAGTTTTCTTCTACTTTTTCCTCGTCAGAACACGATACCGAATATGCCCTTAAACGGATCCACTAATATTTTTATTACACCCTGTATAACCATTCTAGCCCCTTTGTGATTACAGCACAGATTGGTGCTTAATTGCTCTGCGATCAAACGACTCACCGCAATAGTTACTCTGAGCTATCTAGATTTCACTGAATGATCTAGCCATTTAGCTAGACGGCGCTCTGTAACCGGTTAAACCTGGAGTTACCATGGTTACCGCTTAAATGTGACACTGGGTTAGCGGTTTAACTGCTTAATCCCGGGTTAGTGGGATGGTGCAAGTGGGGACAGATCGTCCGTTTACCTGAATTGATGCGGTTGGTTGTATTTTGATCTCCCCTAGGGTTTGCGCGAGGGATCCGAAATGTATGGGAAGATCCGCGGATCCGGATCCAGATCGGGATAATTTCATACATTTCGGATCCAGATTGCAAAATCTAATCTCCCCTTATTCACACTGAGAAAAAAAATCGTTTCAAACAATTGAAATTGCATTATTAACGTTTAATGCTTTAAACAGTTTCATATGAACCAAGCAATTAAGTTTACTGTTTATACGTTACGTACGAACGAACGTACATTAGGTGAAATTGTAATATTAGCAGTTTAATCTTAATGAAATTACTTTAATGTGTGCTCGATAGATCACATTTTTTTCAGTGCATTTTTAACAAGCAGAAACGTCTGCGAACGATGCTATTAAGCTTGGAATAAATTTAAAGGGAAAAAATTACTGTCTTGGGTGAGACTTGAACTCACGGCCTCTGGATCGATGCTCCAGCGCTCTGTCATCTGAGCCACCAAGACCTCATCCATAGCCAGCAAATTTTTCCACCATATAGGTCAAGGGGACTAGCGACATCTACCTATCTAGTATCGATCCAGATGCCGTGAGTTCAAGTCTCTCCCAAGACAGTCATTTTTCCACTTATTAAGCTCGAAAATAGTGGGTTTCCAACTTAGGTAATAAATCAAATTACTTACATAATATATGTAGGTAATGTGAAATATTTTTTGATTTGTTTTTTTTTTTAAGTAGTCACAGGTACTTACTACTACACATAAATAAAAATGATAAACTGAAATAAATATCATACACTAAAGAAAAAGTGACTTCAGCTTCCTGACCACTAGGCCACCCGGCCACCGGTTTTTTTATGAAGACGCGGGTTCGATTAAATCCGCCTCGGCAATTGGTGGAATTGGTCACTTTTTCTTTATAGCGAATTATTTCCTTTTAAAGTGAGTTTTGTTATAACTTGCTACCGCTGTTCACATATTTTTGATCACTTTGTCCGTGCAAATATTTCTATCTCCGGCAAGCGGCGGGTGTTTCGTTCGACCCCTCATTTGTGCGGTTTGTGCGTCGCCTAACATCCGTATCGCGTTTGAGTCTGCTGTGTCGCCGGCTGATGTTTTCATAGCCGCAATGCACCAGCTGAAGCGTAAAACTTTTCTTTATTTTTGATAAGTAGTGGGTGTGAAGGCCGCCAAGCTCAAGTGGGACAGGGCGGGACACATTTGTAGAATGCACCCGGACAGATGGCACAAAATAGCGACCGAATGGGCACCACATATCACCCGAGGCAGAGGCAGGCCATAAACGGGATGGAGAGACGACCTGGACTCATTTTGTGGCGACTGGCGAGAGCATGCACAAAGTCGTGACGAGTATCGGAAGACTGGGGAAGCCTTCGCCCAGCAGTGGGACACGATATACTGATATAAAAAACCAAAGTAAAAGGCCGTCTAACTCTACGCAACGGGGCCATTTTTTTAAAGTTGTACACACTACATTTTTTTATGTTTATGTTATTTCTACTCAGAATCACTTGAAATTCACGCCTTTTTCTACCCACAAAGTGGGTTTGCTAGAGTGTAAAACATGTTTCAGACCTGGAGGTCAAGAAAGGATATTTTGCAATGAAAAAACGGTTTTACATAATTTTACTTATTTATTTATTTTAAATATCTGGGAGACCGAGCTTTGCTCGGAAAACATATAAAAACTCAAAAATGCGCGTTCATCCAGAGATAATAAGACCCAGCTAGATCGTTTTTTCGCCCCCCAAAACCCCCATATAGGAAATCTCATCGAAATCGTTAGAGCCGTTTCCGAGATCCCCGAAATACATATATAAATAAATAAAATATACAAGAATTGCTCGTGTATAGGTATAAGATTATGACTTGGGCTCCAAGATGGCTGTTAGAGCGGAATTACCGCGCAAAGCTAACGCGCGCAATTATCCCAGCTGTCATCGTCGTGTGCCATCTACCGTGTTTGGAACGTTTGTTCAGATAATACTCACAATCAACGTTCATTATTGCACAATTGTGCAACTTTTGAATGGAGTGACGTTTATCTGACATGGCTATTTATACGTTACGTACCTATAACTCATGTACTATTAACAAGGAAACGCACTAGGTCTTGAGTAAACGATTTAATTTGAACTGGGTACACGACAATGCATAGACCGACGCTACCGTCCCTTCGCGGGTATCCATCTTGACAGAGAGTGCCCTGTCATCGGGACGCTGTCAGTTAGGGCACGTTCAAAACCCCGCTAACAGTACAAATAGCCATACATTTGACGTACCCCTCCCTCGCGAAAATCGGCAGACTGTTTTGTACAGAAAATGACAGCCAAGGCGTCTCCAGTTACTAACTGCTCTAAGCTAAATTGCACAACGGGACTTAATCGCGTATTTAAGTTTTAAGATTTCCCTCCGACGTTTCGAGGACGGCGTTGTCCCCCTGGTCTCGGAGAAGACTGGCTCAAGTAGACATCAACATCTTCCAGCCTCGCGAGTTTTTCGAACTGCCGCTACGGAGCAGGGGCCTATTTCTCGAAAGATATTAGTCTAATATTACTAGTGTGTTGTCATGGCAACCCATACGATTTGACAGTTCGTGGACTAATATTATTAGTCTAATAACGTACGAGAAATAGGCCCCAGGTGAGCGGGTTAGCGAAAAATAATAATTATGAGCAACGCTAACTGGCGCAAATGCGTGTAACGGGTTTTACCTACAATGACACCCGCGTGCGTGCGCCCGCTCCGTGCACCTGCGCCATCTAGTGGACGCGTTTAAACGAACTCGCAACCGACCGGTTCTTTTTTCTAACTTCGAACGCCTGACTTAACTTGGGGGTTCCATGTAAATAAGTCTCGTAATGAACCGTCCTGATGCATAATGAGGGCTCATTAGGAACCGATGGGAGTCTCTATCCGAATCATTTGCATCCCCAAACGAGGTTTTGAATGGTAACATTAAGTCAACGATTCGCGATTTCTTTTAAAGTATTTTTGTTTGCCAACTTATGTATACTAGCGACCCGCCCCGGCTTTGCACGGGTTAAATTATACACCTAAACCTTCCTCAAGAACTCTATTGAAAGGTAAAAACCGCATGAAAACCCATTCAATAGTTTTTGAGTTTATCGCTAACATACAGACAGACAGATCAAAACTATTGTTAAGGGGCCCACTGATTAACAGTCCGCCGGACGGTATCGGCCTGTCAGTTGTTCGGAACTGTCAAAATTTTGTTCAAACTGACAGGCCGTTACCGTCCGGCGGACTGTTAATCAGTGGGCCCCTTTAGTATTTATTTGCAGCGACAGAATATGTATGTATTGTATCTTAGACGAAGTTCTTAGTACATTTTTGACTTCAAAAACAGTTCACATGACTGACACATTCTCCATAAATATACCCTGCTTGTTTTGAATATGAACCGACTGATCATTAAAGTATTATTTGAGTTGACACAGAATGAGTAAGTATTGTATAAACCTCATGGCTCTTCTACACGATGGGCCAGCGCCGGCCACACCAAGGGACGCATTTATGCGTTAGAGGGAGCAAGTGATATTGCTATCTCATTCTACCGCATGACTGCGTCCCTTGGAGTGGCCGGCGCTGGCCCATCGTGTAGAGAAGCCATCAGTATAAACAGTGACATAATCAAGCTTTTCAATCTCGTATCTTACTTAGGCCCCTCAGCAAGCTTCGTGTCCTAAACACGATACTCGACTGAAAAGCTATCAATTATATCACGAATGTATAAAATACTACTATTAGGTACTTTTTTTAAGGGGCTCCCCCACGCCAATGACCTTCAATCTGAATCCCTCAGTTTTCTAATGTTTTTTGTAGCTTATCATATTAACAGCAACGGCTTTAAGCAGTATAGTATCCCATATTTACTTCAAAGTTCATTGTCTTCGAGATATTTGGCATAAAAGTTGAACAATTTTAGGCTAAAAAGCTGGGTTTCTGGCCATAACTTTTGTGTTAATTATAGTTTAAAATTAAAACCCTAGACACATTTTACGAGACATCAAAGACGAACCCAAATATGTAGATTTCATACATGTAAGATCCTTCACAGCAAACTAGACACGAAAAAAGTGTTTTTTTAGACAATGTTTAAAAAATTAGAAAAAAATAAGTATTCATCTCTTTTAAAATCCAGTAGACCAAAACGGAGATAAAAGATTGAAGAACCGATAACCCTTTGTCTTATAATTCTATCAGTAGTGCAAAAAAAAGGAGATACGATTTAAAACTTGTCGAAAATCGATGAAAACCTCGGGTAGCCCCTTATATATGGCTCCTCTACACGATGGGCCCACGCTGCGTTAAAGGGAGCTATCTCATTCTACCGCATGGCTGCGTCCCTTGGAGTGGCCGGCGCTGGCCCATCGTGTAGAGGAGCCATTAAATATCGCGCGTTCACTGCACGGGCGCACGCACGTGGGTGCCACTGTAGGTAAAATTCCTCGCACGCGTCGACCCGCGTCAGTTAGCGTTGCTCATACTATTTTTCATTAACCCGCTCCGTTTAACCACGCCAGCTAGCGGACGCCCTTAAACTTAAGCGTCAGTCTAGATCTAGTTCTTTGAAAAATACGGACGCCTTTGAAAAATACGGTTCAGACGCCTTAAAGCTGTTTACTTACATATAAAATATCACAACAATGTTCATACCGATTCCATCTGTCTTTTATATAGACTTACTCGTACGAACACTGAATACAAAGAGGGTTTAAGACAACCTCCTGTGCGTCCATCCACACAATTTAAAACTCTATCCCTTAGACATAAGACTTAAAATAAAAATTCCTTAGTCATGAACCTTAAATAAAATCTTTTACATAGTCTGTTACTTAAAAGTAAACCTTAATAGTTGAAAGTAAGGTTTAAAATAAACTTAACTGCAATGGAAGATTCAATAGACCCGTTTCAACAGTTATTGTCAGTTATTTAATGTAAAATGAGAAATGGACGAATATAAATGGAAATTAGTAACGTATTTCTGCCGAGTATAAAAGTTAATTAAATTACACAGAATTATTAAAGGATTTATCTGTGCTGATCTTTAATAATTAATTAGCGTTTTTTACTATAAAATCACGACTAAATATGCGATTTAGATTTAAGGATGACTCACGTTAGACGGGGCCGTGTCCGGGCCGGAGCTTCCGGCGCATCGTTTTATATGGCAAGCATCACGTGATCACCTGTCATGTCATAGAAAAGTAAAGGCGACCACTGACGAACAAGCCGCCGGACGATATCGGCCTGTCAGATAGAACAAAAATTTGACAGTTCCGAACAACTGATCGGTTCGATATCGTCCGGCGGACTGTTAGTCAGTGGTCGGCTTAAGCTGCGGAAGTTCCGGCCCGGACACGGCCCGGTCTAACGTGAGTCATCCTTTATTTAAAGTGGAGAGAAGCGAGTAGGAAAGCGGACACTCGCAAAGGCCGGGATAACTCTATAGGTAGAAGAAGAAGATTTATATTTACTGCGCTTTTCTTTATGCCCAAGCTAAAGAGCTTGGGCATAAAGAAATTAAGTACCTAAACTAAGAACGCTAACTCCATAAGGTTTACTCGGGTAATTCCGAATGTCGAAAACTGTCGGATAATTCCGAAAAGAGACTTTTATTATGATGGAATTAAGGGTGATTTTCATCTGAATTTCGGAATTATCCGACATTCGGTATTACCCGAATACACCTTATATAGATAAAAACCCATTTATAATAGTTAAGTTATAATTTTATTATTTACATTGTATTTATTATTTATTAAGTAAGAAAATTTTACAATTATAATTTTACAGTTGAGCAAAGTTACCCCCTAGTTAGCCCCTAGGGCTAAAGTTTCCCTGAATTACAGTACTGTCCGTGTATGTACGTACATTGTATCCGCGGTTTTATTACGCAATTCGACCGTACATAGTTATTATACTGCACCCAGAGATGTGAACTTGCGTCCTTCATGAATATGTACGAGAGTGTACGCCTCACAGTATATGTGGCTTTCCATTAGAGAAGGGTCCTTATGCACCTTGAGCGTAGGGACTCTTTAGGCATGGAACGTCACATATGTTTTCTTTAGGTATTAAAGCGCGCTAAAAGACTCTCATAACGCCTTTTACAGTTTGTGACACTTTTGATTAACAGATTAATGTCGATGACTATGAGTTTGAACAGTAATTTCAACTTTTAGGAGCTTATAATAAATTACTCGTACCCCAATCAATGGATTGTATTTTGAATAGTACACCTACTGTAAATTTCATTCGATAGGGATCGTGCGCGTTGGAGGGTCTGCCATCTTGTGGCCTGAATCGAAAACATCTACCGTTCTCGTCGGTACGTTTTCTCGTGCATAGTAGGTCTGCCATCTTGTGGGCTACATTGGAAGCATAAACGACACATTTACGCCTCGCGCCTAAAATCTGACGGCTCCTATGCTGCCCCCTATAGTTCAATGAGCACGGGGCCTATAGCGTCAGGTGACGTAAAGAGTTATTTGTTTTACATGAGGGAAAAGTTGTTGTTTGTAAAACATTGATCACCGAGCAAGAGAAAGATTCGTGATTGAACCACGAACGTAATGAGTGGTTCGAAATGTGGAATCTTGAGCATTGCGAGGGTTTCAAGGCACGAGGGTTAAACAAACTTTGCTCCCGAGTGAAATACAAAAATTTTCACCTCACCAACGATAGGAAATTACTACTTGTAAATCATTTCAAATCAAATTCAAATGAACGTTATTAAATTTGTTTATAATTTAAAATCATCACTAAAAAAGTAAATTCAATCAGCCAAAAACTCTGAATTTGACGTTATTGACTGGGCTACAAGTTTATGTTTAATCGAAGTTTAGAAGCATTCCAAGAATGGTTGATTAGGGGGGGTTTCCTCCCCCTTATTAATATCGTTAAAGGAAATTGATTTTCTCGTTGCCTTTTGGCAGCATAACACAATTGATATTTACTTCAAAGGCGAGATGACTTGTAGCTTGGCGCAAATATGGCTGCCTATTATTTTACACGAGTTGTACCTTCGAGCAACACCGGAAAGGGAGTCGGCATTCGCACTATTTTCCCTCTGCCGAAGCACATGCCCAACTGGGCATGCACAGAACTAACTCGGTGCGTGTTCATCCGTACACAAAAAGAGATCGAGGTGTGCAAGATTTGTCTTTGACGCGTGTCTTTTCTATGTATTTGCGTCGTCATTACAGATTGGATTGTGTATGTAGTGAGTGAGAAGTGCGACTGTGTGCACGTTTCCCCCCGCAAAAAATGGCAGAATCGCTTGGGCTCCTTCCTTCCGACGTGTCGGAAGCCGGTGTTGCTCGAAAACTTTTTTATTTAAGTATTGATTAAAAACATTATACCCCGGCCACATTTTCGTCGAATGTCATGGGAAGTAGCGAGGAAAGTAGTCACATAAGGTAAACGTACTGGTGCTCGACGCGGTCCCAGTACGTCATCTTGAAACTTAAGTCACTGTCAATAAAGGTGACAGCAAGGTGTCATCTATTGGGCATTAGCATGTCGAGCACTAGTACGTTAGTGTGGGAACGTTTCTCGTGATACCTCTCGTGACTAATATGTCGGTTTAAAGAAAATCTCATGAATGTTTCCGAAAACGTTGATATTAATGTTTTGCAATTTGTTTATAACTATATAACCATTACAATTGTTTTCCTGTTGTATTTGACAATGGATTTTAAACCCGACAGCGGCGAGCCACAGAGCTCTTAAGCCCCCCCTTTAAGGGGGAGGTGAGGAGTGGGGTCATAAATAACAAGCACTCAGCGTAAACCTTCAGGTAACGGGAATTACAACTGTTAAACTAATTAGTTTTCTCATTTATGACTATTTAGTAGTACCTATTCATTATCTTAGCATTTCTGTTTGTATCTTAAAGAACCTGTAATATGTAAGTACTTCGTTTAATTAGAAAAGGGAAAAACATCGCAAAATGAAGAGGTTTAAAAACGGATGACCTTTTAGAAAAACAGCTGCTACGAATTGCCGTATTGATCTAAGTCGTTTTATTTTGCACTAGCGACTTGCCCCGGGTTCGCGCGGGTTACAAAACTTTAATACATTATACACTTTATCCTTCCTTTAGAATCACTCCATTGATAGGTGAAACCCGCATGTTAAACCGTTTAGTCGTTTTTGGGTTTATCGCGAAAATACATACAGTCAGACCTGGACTTTGTTTTAAAAGGTGTAGTGATTAACGCTTTCTTTTGAACAACGAACAATAATTAAATATGAAAAAGCACTTTTTACTTTTTGCTTCTTTGTAATCGTATCTGACAACCGATATCGGACCGGACAATGTGAAAATGCTTTTACCGTACGTACTTAACTTCCACCTTCTGACCCGCTAGTATGAGTTGCGTTCTCGCGCGCGACTCCATACATATGGCGCGACTTCAGTTATGAATATGCTTTTGATTCGGAGTTGAAGGAACCAAAAAACCGGACAAGTGCGAGTCGGACTCGCCCACCGAGGGTTCCGTACTTTTTAGTATTTGTTGTTATAGCGGCAACAGAAATACATCATCTGTGAAAGTTTCAACTGTCTAGCTATCACGGTTCGTGAGATACAGCCTGGTGACAGACGGACGGACGGACGGACGGACGGACGAACGGACGAACGGACAGCGAGTAATAGGGTCCCGTTTTACCCTTTGGGTACGGAACCCTAAAAACACCAGATGCTGTGAGAATCACGTTTTCAAAATTTATTTTAGAAAAAACCCATATATGCTTTCAACGTTCACTGACGTAGGTACTTAACTATTCTAGCCACCATACAAAATTATAGCCAAGGAAATTAGAATCTTGTTGTATTTTCAATTGGGTTGAATTACATTTGCTCGAATTTTTACGAGACAAATGAAATGCTACCTTAGTACTTGGTTTTTAAATAAGGTTGACATTGCATCGAAACTGAGTGTGCATCCTAATGTACATTGGGCGGCACGGGGCTAGTAAATCCGTTCCATCCATTTCACTTCCTTCGAGGCGGTAACTTTAAGTTTCCTCTTCATTCTGAGGCGTACCCAAGTTATTATGGTTTCAGAGTTTATAATTTATTAGAGTGTGCAGTTCCAGACAATTCGTTTTAAAACGCAGCGTTTTTCGAACGAGTTTTTTTCAGGTAGGGCTTAATATGAAAAAGAATAGAAAAAAATATGTTTTTACCGTATTTTTACTACATAGGGCAATTCGCCAGTAACTGGCCACCCTAAACTAAAAATGAATTCTATTCGCCTATAAACATAATTCATTTTAGTATAAGGTGGCTATAGTTATTGAAAGCTGGCCAGTTGTTGAAACCATAAAGTTATACTAAAATGAATTCTGTTTATAAGGTAAATAGTATTCATTTTCAGTTTAGGGTGGCCAGTTACTGACGAATTAGTTAATTAATGTGCTAAACTTCAAAAAAATGTCTACAGACATTTTACATGACAGCTACTCTATATAAAAATAAACTGTCATAGGCACTTTAATACAGTAAAATTATACATTTTGCGTTTGCGTCAAATCCGGTAGTTCTGATTTTTTGCAGACTTGTTTATGATGTTGGCCCAATGAAGAATCCAATTAAGTTTGTGACCTCGAGCGCCGAACGCAACTTTGTCAAAAATCGATTAAACCAATTTTTTTTAGATTTTGGCGATTATAACCCTAAAGTACTAGTTTTTGATAGTAACTTCCAGGGCGTTTTTAAAGTAGACTAAATTTGCTGCAATTTGAAACTAAAATTGTCTCTGCACATCTAATATTTTCGTTGACAAAGTTGCGTTCGGCGCTCGAAGTCACAAACTTGGATTATTCATACCAACATCATAAACAAGTCTGCAAAAAATTAGAACTACCGGATTTGACGCAAAAGAGCCAGGTTACAAAATTCGACAAAGTTACTGGATTACTTAGGAACCATCATTCGACGCGACAGGTAAAGCTAGGCCTGACTTTTTAAAAACGTTCCGTTTGAAACCCAGTGCGTTAACGCCAAAGGACTCACTATTTAATATCACTTCGCCTTTATTAGACACGATCCAAAGTAATATGACCACTTTATTACAGACACTAACTTTAATCTGAAAGCGATCATGTACAATATAGTAGCGGTTAAAACTCACAAGTTTGGAGCTTGTGCAATATGATTTTGTTCTGTACAGCGACATACTTTTGCTGTCTTTTGCGGATACAATATTTAGAAAATATGCGACTTATATTACGATACAAGTGCGAACCTTTTTTATTCACCGGATTAACCCTATGACCGCCATACCTTCGTGAATCCCGACAAGATGACGCGCCGCGCACGATTGGCGTGGCGTTCAAGGGGTTAATAACCGCTGGAAGGCTCTTGGGGGCCGTCGGTTATTTACGTGAGACTTTAAACGTGGCAAGCTAAAGAAAAGAATGGATGGATCCACTAGGTATGTGAGATGTGATATGAAGAGGAAACAAGAAAGATGAGATGACGGGCGACAGAGAGGTACGAGTACTTATGAAAGAAAAAAACAACGGGTTGCGCTCCGGGAGTGCCGGCAGAAGTGAAAACTCAACGACATTGTAACTCAAAATATTAATAACAGCGCCATCTAGTGCAAAATGTCTGCAGCACTATGTATAATTGATGTCAACGCCATGTAGCGTTATTTCGTCGCATTACTTGAAACCCCTAAGCACATCACTGTGAGTACTACAGTTATATTAATACTAGTTTGAGGGAAACTCACTAGATGGCATTTAAATCAAAAAGATAAACACAATGACATTGTCCGTCCCACGGGACGTCACGCAAGCGCCCTGCGCGGCCTAAACAAAGCAGCAGGCTCAGGCATACATTTTCGCCGCGCGGTAGAAAGAGAGGGTTACGCCTTACGCTGTCTCGAGTTTACATTTCTTCCCCACCTCAAAAAGTGCACAGCGCTGCTAAAGAAGTTTTCAGACAGGGAGGGCGATGCAAACTTACATGTTGACGTTGCACACGCTACAAACTCTCAAGTGATATTTAGGGAGAGGGAGTCAAGCTCAATCCCACAATATCTCACCTAGGTGAAAGGGGGTTGAAAACTCGCTAAAATATGACACGTACACTATGGACGTCCCCTTTAAAACACCCCTTGATGTTCCGGAAAGTCCAATTACTTCTTGAAAGGGTTAATTTAACTATTATATCGACTTTTGCGGCTTCTGAAGCTTCGCAGGTATATGATTCTATGTATTGAATATGATTGGTTAAGAGGATCCCATGCCCCAATGATCTTCGATCTGAATCCCTTAGTTTTCTAATGTTTTTTTTTGTAGCTTATCATAGCAACGGTTTTAAGCAATATAGTATCCCATATTAACTTCAAAATTCGTTGTCTTCGGGATATTTGGCATTAAAGTTAAACAATTTTAGGTCAAAAAACTGGTTTTCTGGCCATAACTTTTGTGTTAATTAGTTTATAATTGAAATCTCTGACCAGTTATTAGAGACGTCAAAGACGAACCCAAATATGTTTTGTATGTAAGATCTTTAACAGCAATCGAGATACGAAAAGAGTGTTTTTGAAAACAATTAGGCACTACATCTGTCTCTCTCTTTGGTCGGTCCATCATGTCTGAAGATCGTGGTCAGTATCAGGGTTGCATCTGGAGCGGATGATCTGTCTCCACCGGTTTCTGTCGAACGCGTCTCTGACGACCGTGTAGGAAGCAGAGGATGACGAGTCTTTAACTTGATCGGTCCATCTTATTGGTGAACGACCGCGTGATCACCTGCCTTCGGTGTGTCCAACACCACACCCACACACACACCACACACACACACACACACACACACTACATCTGTAAACGCTTCATAATGCGTTGTCGGCATCATAATGTGCCGGCAATAGGGAATATTACGCAAAACTCTGCGTAGAGGGCGACACTAGGCCAATCATATGGCCTCTTCGGTTCGGTTTCTGCCGCTCTATCACTCTTGCCTATTCGATCGATAGAGAGGCAGATAAAGAAATTTCGATTTTCGCGTTTCGCGGTTGGCTACCTCTAAACAAACCGCGTTGATGCATCAATGTCATAGTGAAAACTTGTCAAAAAACTATTTAAGGCCTAGTATGTTTAAGTTACTCTATGGTTTACTAAACAAATTAGTGCTGCACTCTGGCGGCAGAACATTGCAGTACCTAATCCATACTTCCATACTAATATTATAAATGCGAAAGTGTGTCTGTCTGTCTGTTACCTCTTCACGCTTAAACCGCTGAACCGATTTAGTTGAAATTTGGTATGGAGATACATAGTTTGAGTTCCGAGGATGGACATAGGGTAGTTTTTATCACAGAAATCACCCTTTAAGGGGGTGAAAAGGGGTGGAAGTTTGTATGGGGAATCGATAAAAAGGAGATTGGATAAAAAATAAGCTACCCAAATTACTAACTCCACGCAGACGAAGTCGCGGGCAAAAGCTAGCACTATATAGTACGACTTTCCTAAAAGCTCTTGGCTCCACCATTAATATTCCTTCGGGACCCCTGACAAATGTTCGGTAACAGTTATGAAGTTCTTTGCACTCAATTCAAAGCTTTCACGGATTTCCCCATTTTCCGCACAAGGGAAAAGGGCCTCTTCCTATTCATTGGTGTGGACGACTTTTAGTTACCTTGACGTTTCGTTTTAATATCTGCTTGTTCGATGAAAAAACATTTATTTCATATTTTAAAGTTAGTTACTTTTATACGATTGTTTATACCTTAAGTTAAATCATACACTCACACACAACACACACATACACTCACACAACACACACACAACTTAATTAATAAAATCAGTTGAAAAATAATCTAAAATTTTGATTCTAAATGGACTATTAAATTTATTTAATGAAATGATTAAATTTTACATATTTAAATGTTTGCACATGTACCGGTTATTCTGTTTTAATATTTTTTATAATTGTAAGGCAGTTTCCTGAAACACTAATCGACTTATAATTATTTATTATAGCACTCTATATTTAAACTGTTTTTATTAGTATTGAAATCTAACAATATTTTGGTGGTAACTACTGGGAAAAAAAATCCCACCTTTTACCAGTGGTACCTAACTACTGGGAGTAAAAATTCCCAGTAGTTACCACCAAACCGAGTTAGTGGTAACTACTAGTAGTTACCAGTGGTAAAAGGTGGGAAAAAATTGCCAGTAGTTACCACTGGTAACAACTTGGTGGTAACTAGTGGGAATAACCCGCTACCTTTACCCACCATACTATCCTGTACGACACGGTATTGCAGACACTTACCTGTAAACAAGAAAACTCTTTAAAAATTAAATGTATTCATAGTTTCGCAACGTTTTAGACACAAAGAGCTGTAGTCTTCTTTTATGAAGAAGTAACTTTTATGTAGTTAACTAGTTACGGGTCTATCTATCTATCTACTGCGTATCTATCTCTCTATTTATCTATATATCTAATACCTTTAAACAAGCCTTAAAGCCTTAAATTAAAGCCTTAATACCTTTAAGCAAACTTTGTTTATTTATATAGGTATATTATGGATCTCAGAAACGGTTCTAAAGGGGCCCACTGATTAACAGTCCGCCGGACGGTATCGGCCTGTCCGTTAGAACAAAATTTTGACAGTTCCGAACAACTCACAGGCCGATACCGTCCGGCGCACTATTATCAGTGGACCCCTTTACGAGATCGATGAAATTAACTAAACTTGCTTAAGACTTTGTTATCTCGTACAAAATCAGTCGAAACTCTGAAAGGGACTCGGAAACCCTCAGGACCCCTAGAGGCTTTTTTGTTCAGGACTCTGAAATCTATAGCATATCAAAATCTCAAGATACTTACAGAAACCACATTTTCCATACTTTAGGTCCGGGGTCCAAATGTGAGCAGGTTCGAGCAGAATTTCATTCAATAGCGTGAAGTGACGTACGCGTTTGCGTTAAGTGCCATTTTGTATAGAATTTTGAGCTTCCAAAACGTCCCGCTTGGCGCGCTGATCATAATGTCATACAAAAATAGACATAACGCAAACGCGAACGCTCGTCACGGTATCGGATGAAATTTACACCAGGGGCTCTGAGAGCTATTAAACTTTATCCTTAGTGCTGTTGTTTCTAAGGAAGTTGTTCTATTGGCGACGCGACGATAAACGAGTTTTATTTCTACACATTTACTAGCTTCTACCCGCGACTTTGCCGGCATACCATGATGAATTCCTTGATAGAATCTATCATATGTCCTTCCCCGAACTCTAAATATTTCTGTAGCAAATTTTATCTAAATCGGTTCAGTGGTTTCGCATTATATAACTAAATTTGTTTTTTAAAGCGCTGGTGGTCGAGTGGACTCCGATTTTCAATCCGGAGGTCGCGGGTTTAAAATAAAAAAATAAAAAAAGTGATTGATTTGTTATTTTACCCGCAACTCAACTCGCTCGCAATAAAGACGCAACGAAACTAATATCAACTCAGTATCATATTTTAAATTCAGAATGCACCGCCCGGGAAATAAAATAAAATCTTGCACGGAAATAGCGTAAACCCCATTGTCGAGGTAAGCCCATTGAGCGGATAAAAACGGGAGTTTGCCGTACTGAGATTATATGTCTAAACTTCTGACATCGATTTCCAATATTTTATTATTTGTACTCTAAATTAGTGATGTACCGACGATTGATTTGGCCGACTAGCCGACTAATCGGCGCTCAGATGGCCGATTAGTCGGCCTGATCATTAGTTTCGTCTAAGTTCGGTTCAGACCACTTAAAAAACAATCGTTTTTCCCCCTTCGTCGCGCTATTCATCATATTATAGTAACGCTAAAAAATAAAATAAATTAAATAAATAAACCCTAAGCCTTATTCATACGACAACCGGACATAAGAAAGCGACCACACGGTCAATAATTCGAACAAAATTTTTCGTAAACACCCTAAATAGGAATTTGGATAAAATTGGTGAAAAGTTTATGGTAAATATTTGCTGTTCATTTATTTTTGCCTTGATTGTCGGTCACTTATAAAGTGCCGACTAATCGGTCATTTTTGCCGACTAATCGCCGACTACAAATGAGGCCGGATAGTCGGCTTTCCCGACTAGTCGGTACATCCCTACTCTAAATACATCGGTACAATCATGTTGTAATACTTAAATGAGATTGTATAATACCCCTAGTGTAAATTTCATTCGAAAGCATGACGTGCCATACGCGTTTCCTATACCTAAGTGTCATTTTGTATGAGATTTTGAGTTTCCAAAACGACCCACTTGGCGCGCTATTAAAAATCCCATACAAAAATAGACATAACGCAAACGGGAACGCTCGACACGCTATCGAATTAAATTTACACTAGGAGTTATGTTATAATGCATCACTACTTAAAGGAGGTTGCATTAAAACCTATTGGAGCACATATCCAGCAACAAAAATAGTAGGGATACGTTTAGAGGCATACAGATGTTGAATAAACTAGAGATGGGCCGAATATGGACTTTGCCGAATACGAATAATATATTCAGTTTAATATTCGGTTCAGCTCATACCGAATCGAATATACGGCCGAATATTCGGTTGGGCTAATACTGCCTAAAGGGACCCACTGATTATCAGTCCGACGGACGGTATCGGCCTGTCAGTTGTTCGGAACTGTCAACATTTTGTTCTAACTGACAGGCCGATACCGTCCGGCGGACTGTTAATCAGTGGGCCCCTTTAAACCCTAAAACGCTGAAGGTAAGTTCATTCAGGTCCGCGGTCTGTACTCATAGCGTGTTTTTGACAACTCTCCTCCCAACCGACCGAGAATGTTTATGAAAAGAAACGGAAACGTCTCATACCTGATCGCGAAGTGCATCGGCGCTAACTAGCAGACACCCTTAAAAAATTGTTTATTCGGTAAATATTCGGCAGTTCGAACCGAACTATTCGGCCGCATACGAACATTGAAAAATATGCCGATAATGCCGAATACTGAATAATTACCGAATATTCGGCCCATCTCTAGAATAAACCTTTTTCACGGAAACGCACGAACGTGTTCAGCTATTTCAGTCAGTCTCTGTACAAAAAGTAGGTAAGTACTTTAAGTAAACATTTATTTACATACAATATATATACAGTGGTACTACTAAACGAAATTAATAACTAGCTTAAATCTAAAATAGGCCCTTGAGGCATTGTACCAAGGATGCTGGCGGCATTTCCTCGCTGTATCGCAATGCTGATACGTTGTGCGAGGTAGCTGCCAGCTCTTCGGTCACCAGTTACGTCAACCAGACGCTTCGCGATTTCTGCGAACAACTTATGCGCGCTGGGACCCCATGGACCTAGAGTTTCAACACCAAATGGTACAAAATGGTACTCTCTACCGAGGCTCTTATATTTGTTACGTTTTAGAATTTCGGCGCTTTCCGCCGCTCCGCCCGCTTTTACAGTAGTCCGTTGGAGGTGGGACGGTGCCAGTGTGTCTACGCAGGTAGCATCCCACACCAACATCCGTCCCAAGCTCCAAGGAACTAAGGACACTCCATCGGGCCTCTTGCCATCATCTCTGATAATGCCAGTCGGCTCAAGAAGAGCAGGCACATTGATGGTGGCAAGAGACCGACGGACTATGTCATTACACGACGCATGTCTCGAAAAACGGCCTGCACTTTTTTGACAAGATAATCCGTGGTGTCCCAGTCGGACCACGTCCGTGCCACAAGAGCATATGTGTGGCGTACACACCGAAACCCCAAGTCGCAAACCAGTCGCCAGTCTAAGGGAGGCCGGATCCAAGAAAGTACCAGTATTGGGCGAAGGATGGGCATGTAGCCAGTAACCGGCTTCCCGGGCTCCGGCCGCCAAAAGCCTCGCGCGGTCTGGACCTGTACAGTTGTTTAGGAGAGTATTGTAAGTTAAATCACAGTAATAGTTAGGGAGGCGAATAGGGGAATTTTCGGCAATACTCGAGCGTGGCAGTTTAAGATATGAGAGATACCTTAGACCTAATAGAACAACCTTGTAAAGTATTTAGCTCTATATGTAGTGACGCGCGCCTAGGATAGACGATCAGATTAGTAAAAAAAAATGGATACTCTGAAATACTCGAGCGCCTCAGATTAAGATATTGGGGGTTGATTTTAGTGTTTAAAGACTAAATTTAACTAATCTGACGATAAGTCCTTGACGCCGCCGAGTTATAGGGTCGCGAACTTGTAAAAAAAAAACGTTAATCCGGCATTCTCGAGCGCGATTTTTTTATTTTTTATTTTGAAGAATATAATCTAAAACCTACTAAAAATACAAAATCTGCCGGTTTCCGCATGACCGGAAGTGTGGAGGAGCCATTTCGTCTTCCTAAGAACGCGTTGCGGCATATAAGTCGCGAACGATACATTTTACAAAAAAAAAGTTTAAATAAACAAAAAAGGTAATTTTATTGTCATTCTTAAATTCCCCGTTTTATCAAGGAGAAAGAAAGGAAAAAAAAGAAACCAAAAAACCTTTTTCGGTCAGATTAAGAGAACCCACCAACATTTTTGTCAGATTAAAAAAATATGCTTTCAGGATACCGAGATAAACCTCCCCTATGAAAATCTGACGCGCTCGAGTATTTCAAAAAAACTTTTTTTTTTTGCATTTTCAAAAATTCATCGTAACTTATCGTCACGCCGAAATCGTCAGTTTTTTTAAAGGAAGCTTCCTTGGGGCCTACTTAACACCCCTTCCGAAAATCTGACGCGCTCGAGTAAATTTTTTTTTTTTGCATTTTTGACTACTTTATATGCCTACCCCCACCACGCAAACCGGCAGATTAGTATACCGTTGTTATCAGAGGCACTCGGGGCATACGTAGTATGAATATCTGACGCGCTCGAGAATGCCCAAGTAACTGTTTTTTTTTACATTTTTGAAAAACCGTACACGCCAAACCCACCGCTAAAATGGTTTTTGCCATACGAGCTTTTCTTTTCGAAATTATTTTATCTTTCGATTTTGATAGGTCTCGACGGCGCCGTTGAATTACGCCATTTAGCTACCTCGCCTCCCTAACTATAAACATTATCCCAACTCCTTTGTGAATTTGGGTTGTCTGGAAATTGTTTGCCTGGGCAAGCAATTTTAAAAGCATTTTTGGCGTCCTCAAAGCCCGCAATCTCACAGTTTGTGGGCAAAGCCCTTAAGATATTTCCTATGAGACCAGACGTGCTATGAGTGGACGCCAAAAAGGCTGGGGAAGCCACACTGGAAATTTTGCGAATTCCTAAACCTCCAAACCGAATGGGGAGGGACGCTTGAGACCAGGAAGGCTCACTTAGCTGAATGTTTAGAATCGTCTCTAAACTAATTTTGATCAAAGTAAGTACTTAGGTTGACTGAAGTAGCATGACAAATACGAACGTTTTCAAGAAAAGGATTGTTCACTACATCTGTATTTTAATATCGTGTTCTGGTTAGGAAAAAGTAGAGCATTAAAATTGGTGTAACAAAAATTTTTTGGCCTTTCGGTTGGCCGGCTTTGAGGACCCGCCCATAGAAAATAAATATTTTTACTTTTGCATAATCAGTAAGTAGGTACGCGATACCGAATATTATGCCCTTAAATGGATGATCACTAGTTTTGTTACGGCTTGTACGATTTATCAGGGCTAGCTCTCCGTCTACAAACAGCACTACCAGAATAGTCAGAGAAAAATTACCTAAAAATACAAACACCTTTATTTCCGCACTTTCCCTAATTCGCACCAATTTGTCCAAAACCCCGTTGAGCAACCCAACAGACAATCGAGGCAACGTCATCAATTTCACGATACCCAGTAAATCGAAGACACGTGTTAGGTCCTTACGTTACAAAAGTCGTATTTTGTCGCTTGTCCCTCTCTATCTCGTCTAAAGCGAAAAGGACGCAGATGGCAATACGAGCAGGCAGGATCGTAGCTTATCCACAACGATAGAGCGAATTTATATGTGGATGACAGAAGGACGTAAGTAGAATTGGTTTTGCGAGTGATTATAGTGCTAAATAATAAAGACATATGTCTTAGAATCGTCTCAACGTGTTGAGGATTTGTGACGGCGATCTTCATACATCCTGGTCGAGGCACCAATTGCAAAATTCATAGGAGAGTAAAAAAAAGTAAGGTTATGCTTTTTATTGTAATAGATAGTTATTATTAAACGAAAATTTACTTTTGTAACGCATATACAACGTCGTGGAAGACACATGAATAAAGGTTGACTCACGTTAGACCGGGCCGTATCCGAATCGGGGCTTCCGGTGCATCGTTTTCTATGGAAAGCATCACGTGATCGGCTGTCATGTCATAGAAAAGTAAGCGCCTGAAGCTCCGGACACGGCCCGGTCTAACGTGAGTCATCCTTTAAAATGTTTCATAATATTATACAAACCTACAAAAAGCCGTTTATAAAAAATAATGTACAGTAAGCGCACCATCACCAATTCACCATACTATTCCATGCTAGCTGTATGGAAAAGTAGATAATTAGAGAACTGAATGTCCACCTTATGAGAAGCTAAATTTGAAAATTGGTACACTAGAATACAACAGAATGCCGTCTGATCTATCGTGAAGTGACACACTCGTGGTATAAGAACTTAATATTTAATTCGTCTTAAAATAAATAGCATTACCCACAGGCACTTAACGCTGAAATTTCAAACTGCTACCAAAATTATAAAAATTCTGTTGTCTTCCGACGCTCTCCCGCAACTCCAAGCCGTAAAAGACGGTAGTAAGAATTAAATTTGGAGTGTTATAGCGAGAGGAAATGCCATTTTTAAAATGGCGGACGCCCGCGGCGACATACGTCTTCTGAAAAGGTTTTGTTCGGTATAAAAGGCAATGGAAAATGGCGAGCGATTGTGTTATACAATAAATATATGTCTCGGGCGATATGAAAGGGCCGTTTTTAGGTGTCGTTAGAAGACAGCTCTGAGGTATGATGGCGGGAGTTAAAATTGGTTTCTGTTAATGTATTGTGTCAGTCGGACTCTGAGAAATACATATGGCACTATTTTAGCCAACCAAAAGATGCCACTAGGGTCCTATTTCTACCCAACCGGCTGTCTGCCGACCTTTTTAAAAATGTATCTTGGTAACCGTAATGGATAGACAGTTGAAATTTTAACATACTATGCATTGTGTCAGTTTATATACTAAAACTCTGCCTAGCATACCTATTGTGATACTGTAAATCGACAGTCAAAGTAATAATAATATTATGGAAATCAAATTAGAGTTTTTCAAATAATTAATTCCCAACAAGGTGGAAATCGTTTTAATATCTTCATTTGGTCCTAAATGCGTGTAATCCCAGTTTGCTCAATCCCAGGAGATGTGCGTAAATTTTTGCTCTTTTTCAGTTTTTTGCTGTTAGGTAGATCGAAAACGGTACGTCGACGGAAAACTTGTTCTAATCATGATGATAATCGATAACTAAGGATCCGTAGGGTACCTACCTTAATATGATTGTGTTTGTAGTCAAAATTGTAAAAAACGGCCGCCGATTGGAATTTCTTTATTTTTGGTATGATCACGTTAAAAATCCGAAAACGCCTTTTCACCGGTGCCTGATCCACCAAACCTTGCTGGTAATGCCAATGTGCCATCTGTTGATGGCGGGTTCCTTCTACATCGAGTGGTTTACAATCCAAGGAAAAATGTATTTCTTAAGGCTCCCAAAATTTACGCACACCTCCTGGGATTGCGCAAACTTGAATTTCACGCATTTATAAACATATGAGGGTATTGAAATGATTTCCAGCTTGCTGGGAATAAATTCCTCAAAACGTTTTTATGGATCTAATTTGTTTGGCCTAAAGTTATTAGCTACACGCTTTATATTAGACTTTTTAATATAGAGCATACAATCGTCCTCCTTGTCCAGGGTTTGCACTAATTACTCCAAACCCTGGCTCCTTGCCCATCTACCAATCGATTTTTTGGCACCCCTGTTCATCTAGTCGGACAAAATTGAACTTTATCGTATAGTTTTTAAAACACAATTTCGTATAGTCTCGGTTAGCTGCTAAATGTGCTTTTTGCGTATTGTGGTAATTAATATTTCGATTCCGACTAGCCAAGTCTCAAAGGAATGGTGTGAAATCATTTTAAAATATGAATGGAACTAAGAAATAACCATTTTATTAATGACACTTGCTGATGGGACGATTTTAAAGGTTTTTTTGTCAATTTCCTTTTTCCATCAGTTGTTGATAAAAATTACAGTTTAATTAATAACAGAAAATTACATACTTACTTTTTTTGCCCCAAATGTGGAAATTGGTATTTATTCCGTTTAGAATGAGGAACTCTTAAAAACTTACCAAATTTTATTAAAATCGGATGACAAAATTGTTTTACAACCAGACATCGTAAATTATATAGCATTTTTGGTGCAGCGGAGTGATGTTACCGGAATTGGTATAGATAATTCCAACTGAAATGGTAAATTAAGGTTAATATACTTAATATTATTAACGTAATTATTGGTAATGAATCATTAGGGTTGAAATTGTTTATACCAATTCCGTTAACACCACTCCGCTGCACCGAATATGCTATAAAATTTACGATGTCTGTTTACAACAAATAATGTGGTGCTAGGTCACAAGAATACAAAACTAAGGCCAAGCGCGCACCACGACTTTTTGTCGCGCGATAATTTAGTCGCAGAAATGTAACGTATGTGTTTATATGGCAGTGCGCGCATATGCGACAAAAAAATCGCAGCGATTTTAAAATTGTGATTTGTCACATTTTTCCGCGACTGCTCGCGACGCGATTGTCGCAAAGTGAATTGCGGCATACGGAGTTGTATGGCCCCGCGCGCACTGCGATAATAAAATCGCACCCGGACCTCAGTCGGCATATCGCTCTCCAAGCGTCAACATGTCGGAACCTGCTGCTGAAGACGCTAGATGTTGACCATTTAATTATGGAAATAGAAGGAGATCACCTTTGTGGTATAAATACTCAAAGTCATACAGCCATCACATATTAAAGACAACGTTTCATGACAAACGACTGGTACGAAATCCATGTTGAGAATGAACATACCGCGACTTTTTCATCGCAGTGCGCGCAGTGAATTTTCTGCGATATATTACAGCGCGATTCTAAAATCGTGTCGCAAAAACTAAAATCGTGGTGCGCGCTTGGCGTAACAGATGTTATTTGAGAACAAAATTAACAACGAGGTCAATATTAAAACGTTTGGACGGCAGTTTACTATTTTCAGATGTAGACCAGTCTTAGAACATAGGTAGGTACACAGACAAAACATCCTCCAGACTGAGCATAGTCGCGCTAACCCCTCTGACACGCATACGGTAAATTTACTCCATGTTCGAGTCGAAAGTGTCTTTGTGTGACGTCCGTGAACTCGTTCGTCGTTTGAACGGACCAATCACGGCACGGGACTTCGCTCACCTCGTCCCCCGCACCCCCGTATTTTTGGCAGCATAGGTTGCATGAAATAATTGCTCTAAACTATGATTCCTAGTCTATGGGTAGGTATAATCAAACGGAGACGCCTTCTCTGTAATTTTCGGTACAAAACAGTCTGCCGATTTTTGCGGGGGAGGGGCAATTGTGCAAGTATTTGTCAAACAGGAAGGGTACGCTGATCGATGTCATCTCGATACAATTTTGCGAGATTTGGCGTTTTTAGGTTATAAATTGTATGGAGATGACATCTGAGCGTTTCTTTTATTTTTTGCCATTTTTATATATTGTGACCTTTTTTGCCACTTTTGTGTTACTTCTACTCAGAATCACGAGCTCTTTCGATCCTAATGGGATAATAAAATGTCCCAGAGTTTTTTTCCTATTGTGTTACCAGTTCCCCATACACTTTGTATGGCGGTAACAAAAAGGAAAGTTTTAAAAATGTATGGAAATTTTAGGACACTTTTTTTCTACTATAAGGATGAAAAGAGCTAGCGATCCTGACTAGAAATAACACAAAAGTAGCATAAAAGGTCACAATATATAAAATGGCAAAAAATAAAAGAAACGCTCATCTATCAGCAATTCAGCATAACCTTCCCATTTGAAAACAGGTACTATAATAGTTGCTTACGAATATTGCAAGTTAAACAAAAACTAGCAAGAATATACTTATAGAAAATGGCAACTGAAAACTGAACTGAGCAAATAAAAATGGACGTTCCTTTTATCCAAGCCATTTTTAAGCTTCGGTCCAAAAATGGAACAATATTTGGCTTGTCTGTCTATGGCGCCGTAGCTTTCAGATTTTGGCGAGGTTTTTAGTACCTACTGGTAAACCGGGGTGATTTTGAAAAGCAGGGGCGAATTTGAAATTTAATTTTTAAGCCATAATGTAACACCAAAACGTGAAAACTATTTACTTACCTAGTTCGATTTTTGAAGCGTTTATTCAACTGATCTGTATTTCAAATTAAACTTCAAAAGGGATACCTATTTCACATCACTATCCTATATAGGGTCATTGCGTTAGTTTTCGTCCATCATCGTATATTTATACTCTTGAACGGATTACGTCGTGGTTTCTCGTCACGTATTAAGAACAATCGAATTGCCGAACTGGACGTGCGATCTGATTGGCTGGTCGGATTTTCAGATAAGCTTAATTGTGACGCCCATCGTCCACACTGCTATGGTGTTCAGCCATGTGCCATAAAGAATTTTCAAAACTTGCAAAGGTCCCATAAATTATTCTTGGTATTTTTTTCTGCACGTTAAGTTATACCAAACCTTCATACAGCTAGTTTCGATTTCTATACTTAACACTTCAAATAGACGCCAATGAAATAAGTGACGTAAATCTTAAATGAAAGAGTCTTTAACGGTTAAGAAAATTTTGAAATAATCTAATAATCCTTAATCTGAACGAAACGATTTTAAGTGGAAACTTGCATGAGAATTATCTCATGAAAGTTCTCACCACATTAAAAATAAACATGAACTAGGTACTTACCTAATTGTTTACTTTCTATCTACCTACTATCCTTAAAATAACAGTTCCAAGAAAACCGGGACAATATCTCGTATTTTTGGGATACAACTGTCCCATAAATTTTCCTCCCCCAATCCTCATTCTGATTTAATTAATCCAAGCGTGTCTTGTTTCTTTTAACCCCCCTTTTTACACACATAATCCCTGCTGTTTCCCCTCCGGGGTTAGACGTCATGGATGTGCCCTTTTCTAGGTATTTTTTTTTGTTTTAAATGCAACGTATACAACCCTTTCTGCTTTGCCCTAAGGTTGACTGGTAAAGAAGGCATTAAGTTTGCTTTTAATCCATATGGATTCTATCTAATAAACCATAAGGTTTTTCTATTGTGAAATTTAGTTTAGATAAATAATAATAAAAATTAAACTATATTTATTTTATTTGAACATGTTTTTCTGTGTTTTTTTTTAATAGTTGTTGTGTTTTTAGAAGTCACGGGAATTTTAGTCTATTGATTATGTGTGAAACCTACGAGTACACATTTCATTGTATGATAACTCGTTTGCGTCTATTCTGTAGGTAGACATTGCAAAGCTATTTTTTACGCTGCACTCTGAGAAATGGGATACTTATTTAAAATTTAAAATTAAATTTCGATTTTTGGAGCTAATTTTGGTGAAAAGTAGGTAGTAGTAAATTTTACGGTAATAATTTTTATTTTTAGAACTGGTGGCCTAGCGGTAAGAACGTGCGACTTTCAATCCGGAGGTCGCGGGTTCGAACCCCGGCTCGTACCAATGAGTTTTTCGGAACTTATGTACGACATGTCATTTGAAATTTGCCGTTCGCTTTTCGGTGAAGGAAAACATCGTGAGGAAACCGGACTAATCCCAATAAGGCCTAGTTTCCCCTCTGGGTTGGAAGGTCAGATGGCAGTCGCTTTCGTAAAAACTAGTGCCTACGTCAAATCATGGGATTAGTTGTCAAGCGGACCCCAGGTTCCCATGAGCCGTGGCAAAATGCCGGGATAACGCAAGGAAGAAGAAGAAGAATTTTTAATTTTATTTCAATTTTATTTAAATAAAGTATTAATTTACCTTTTTATGTACTTTCCTGACCCTATATCTCCGTTGAAATACAATTTCAAACACTTAAAGATTCCGGCACAGTGTAAAATGTTTTCCTATATCGATCGCACTTTAGTTAGGTAGGTAAAACGTACTGAATGTGAACAGAACACAAAGCATTGTTATGAAACCAAACTTAAACAGGTTCACGTGAACAATGTTATTGTTGCTATTGGGAATTGGACTCTATTATCAAACGTGTAAGATTCGATGCCATTCGATACATGTTATCGGGATATTTGACACGTAGATGTCTGCTTTTAAAACGTGTGACCGTTGATATCAGATTCATCGACGTAATTATATGATATTCTGCCATATAACAACCGAAACCGACATTCGTGAATCAGTTTGAACTAATTAGTATATTAACATATTACACACACTTTCATAACATTCCTCATACAACACGCTCGCCGGTTTAGGAAGCTCTTGACCTGGCCTTTATTCAGATTTCCCCGATCTGACTAGAGAATGTCCGCCGAGGTCTACCTCTCCCAACTCCGGCTTCTACTTCTCCCTTATACACCCTCTTGTTAGCCTCCTTTCACTCATTCTTTCTACGTGTCCAAATCATCTCATCAATCGTCAATCAATCATCTCGCAACAATTTTTATCACTACATCTTCGTTCAGTCCACACTTTCCATATCACGCTGTTCCTAATTCTATCTAGTAATCTAATCTCACACCACACACATACTTCTCAACGATCTCATTTACATATATTAACTACATAACATGATTCAAATACGTATTATTCTGATGTCAGTGCACTTTTGAATTAGCCTGTAAGTCCCTAGCTTACAAACAATGTAAAAAAAACATTGTTTAATGGAAAAAAACGTATATTTTAATTCCAGCAAACACGAGAAAGATCTAGGAACATTTATAACTAACTAGCTACCCGCCCCGGCTTCGCACGGGTTACACAAAACCTTAACAAATTATACAACTAACTCTTTCTCAAGAGTCACTCTATTGATAGGTGAAAACCGCATGAAAATCCGTTCAGTAATTTTTGAGTTTATCGCGAACATACATTCACACAAACAGACAGACGCGGCGGGGGACTTTATTTTATAAGGTGTTGTGAAGAAATATTCGCAGAAAAAGGAATAATTCCGAGATTGTTGACTACAAATATATTAAAGTAATAAAAGGGCAAAAACAAGGTCACACCGGATTTACGACATCGTGAGCAAAAGCACTTTTTGCTTACTTTTCCTTTACATATCTATATAATGTTATAGTTAATCTGGCATTTTGGCGAGGAAAACATGGTAATAAAACTTACATGCTAATGTTCCCACCGTGATTCAGATTTTTGGCATTTTTGTGGTAAAATCGATTAATATTTGTGAAATCTATTCTTCTCCTTTACGTCGGTTATATTCAATGACTAGAATAGATGTTATTAGATTAGTTTTTCAAGTGAAAACTTGTTTAGCGGCGCTGTGCACTTTTTGTGATGGGGAAAAAATGTTAAACTCGCGGCAGGTCACGTGACCGTAAGATTCGTAAGACATAAGATCGAAAAACTGTTCCAATGTCATTGAGTTTTCACTTCTGCCGGCACTCCCGGAGTGCAACCCGTTTTTTTTTGTAATATTTACTATTAATATTTAATTGGCTTTTGGTAGCATATGTTGACATAGGTACCCTTGCAGGATTTATGTAGATACTGTATTTAATCATAGGATCCTCTGTACACATGACACGCAAAAAAAATATGAGTATGACTTTGAACGTCTATGTAAAAACTCTCCATGCCAATAAAATAAACTAAATAAACTAACTTTATCCAAGCCAAAACTACGAGGGTTCGAAAATACGAACAAGCGTGCCGAGAAAATATATGCAATGTCTCACATCTTTTGCCCTTTTTCACGTCTTGGTGGGCCCGCCGGGCCCCCAGATTAGTACCTACCACTAAAAGTCCGTAAAATGGCCAGCCAAATAAAATCTTGTCCGTGCTTCTAACGGATGATCAGTGTCAACCGCGCGCTGGTTTTACCATTCAACAATTTTCATACCACAGCGTGTTCTCAGATGTATTTTTATCAGTAACCACAAGCTCCAAAAATCAAACGCAAGTGTTATTAGTTTCCCTATCCTCCTATAAAATAACAGAATCACTGCATTTGTTATCTATACCATAGAGGAATACAGTAAGAATAGAGCGCTCACTCCATACATCAGTTTTGGTACCAAAACGACTAATATTTTCGCAGTCGACGTCTAGCATCGAGTAGCGGAATTATCAGTACCGCTACTTGATACTAGAATTCACTAGTGTCGCGAATCACGAAAGTTGTATTGAACAACAATTTACAACTAATATTAAAAGCAGAAGGAGTTGAAAATAGAGTTCCGGTTAATCCGGTTATAATATTAGCTGAAAATTGTTGAGCATTAGACTTTTCGGTTGGTGCAACATCTATTGTCAAGTAGCAGTACTGATAATTCCGCTACTCGATGCTAGATGTCGACTACGAAAATAATAGTCTTATTGATACTAAACCTGAAGTATGGAGTGAGCACTCTATGTATTTTTTTCTCTATGTAACCCTATAAAACGTGGATATATTTTTACGAGAATCTTCTGGAGCATATTTAAAGTGGAAGTGTTTATACGAGGAGTCTTGTAAAAGACTTTTTCCGAGAAACAAGTTCTTTTTATAGTGTTTGTGACTGCGTACTAAAATGAATACGGAACCCTTATGTTGTTTTGAAAGCCCATACTATACTATGGGTTAATACGAGACTTATTCAATAGGGTATTTATAGTGTGTTATACATATGTGATAAATGATAAATGTGGCTACTTTGCTCCAAAATTAGAAATTTTTACTTTAAAAATTACTTAATAATATATTATTGTGGTATGTTGATTATAATTTCTTAACTTATTATTTATAGTAAGCCCAAACAAAAGAGACTCTAAGTAACTTGCTTTCTATTCATCTCGCTCGTACTCGCATGTTAGTGCAAGCGAGATGTATAGAAAGTGATTTACGTAGACGCGAGTTAATATGTCAATGTCAAAACTGGTGGTAGCCGTACAGAACCCCTAGTGTAAATTTCATTCGATAGCGTGACGTACGCGTTTGTTTTATTTATTTTTGTATGGGATTTTTTGGAGCGGGACGTTTTGGAAACTCAATATCCCATACAAAATGACACTTAACGCAAACGCGTACGTCGCGGTCACGTACTAGACGGCTGTAGGTTGTTATATTCAATATTATATTATTTTACTGTCACATTAGACCGTGTTTTTCACATATTTCACGCTGGCCCATTGTTTCACACTCCACAAATCAAAGCACGGTGCGCGTGACTGCGCAGGCGCAGTCATACGTAACGCTTTAGTTCCGGGTGCTTAGTGCAAATTAGTTTGTTAAGTACCTACATACCTTAGGCCCACTTGCACCACTGACCCGGGGTTAAGCGGTTAAACCGTTAACCCAGTGTCAAATTGTACTGGTAACCATGGCAACACCAGGTTTAACCGGTTAACCCCGGGTTAGTGGAATGGTGCAAGTGGCGCTTATGCATCTATACAGGGTGGCTAAAGCTAAAAAATAACTGCGTTCCCGTTGCCAGGGAAGTTTTGGGATTATACTCAGCAACTTTTACTATGGGACCAAACCCGAAATAGCGAAAAAAAATTTGGCTGCTTTCATACATTTTGGCTGGTCCGTTTTCTCTGGGAGGGTAAATTCCTTCAAATGGTGCCATAGTAAAAGTCGCTCAGTATGATTTCAAAACCTCCCTGGCAACGGGAAAGCAGTTATTTTTTAGCCACCGTGTATATACCGATACCTACATTATACCGAGTGTGGACTGTAATACGAGAAAAGTTAAACTGTAGGCGGTACTCGACTGACCAACATTTGTTCAGTGACTTTTAAAAATAACTTGTGTTTTTATTTTCACTGCACTTAAAAGTTTATTCTAAGACGCCATATATTGCGAATTTGGTTATGTTTAAGGCGTGACAAGCAACGTCGATCACAATGATAATGGCGTACATTATAATATTTGTAATATTTGATTTGTATAAAAAATAGGCAGTCTAAATTATTCATAATTTTTAAAAGTTATTGAACAAAAGTGTTATCGTTTGAGGAAAATAATCTGTTTCAATTATTTGCTCGTGTTACAGGCCGCACCTGGTATACCTTTGCATAGGACTGCCCTTTAATAGACCATTAGAGCGTTTCTTTAATTTTTTGTTATTTTTATATATTGTGACCTTATTTGCCACTTTTGTGTTATTTCTACTCAGAATCACGAGCTCTTTCGATCCTAATGGAAAAAAAATGTCCCAAAGTTTTTTTCCTATTGTGTTACCATTTCTCCATATACTTTGTATGGCGGTAACAAAAAGGAAAGTTTGAAAAATGTATGGAAATTTTAGGACTCTTTTTTTCTCCTATAAGGATGAAAAGGGCTCACGATCCTAGACTAGAAATAACACAAAAGTGGCAAAAAAGGTAACAATATATAAAAATGGCAAAAAATAAAAGAAACGCTCATTAAGAGGCTATCACAAAATTTTAGTTTGCTTACCAAAAGTATATCTAAAAGATGCCTTCCTGATAAATTCATATACTCAAAAGTACGAACATCTCCCTCGTACTGACATTGGTGCAAGCGAAATACTGTGTTTGAATTAATTGACGCAGTCGCTAGCGTTTAAGTCTGCGTAAAACTTATGTACGGTTACCATCAGTTTGTCACTGACATAAACGCCGTCGAGAACGTAATTTACTTTCTATACATCTCGCGCGCACTCGCATATTAGTGCAAACGGGATGTATAGAAAGTAAATTACGTTCTCGACGGTGTTTATGTCAGTGACAAACTGATGGTAACCGTACAGTAGTAGTAGTAGTTAGTAGGCCTAGCACGTGATTGGCACGACAGTAATCTCGCCCGCGAGATAGCTAGACTATCCGTCTTTTCTAATTGTAATAATTAAAGAGGTACGGGTAGGTAGTCGTCTATCTCGCGCGCGAGATACTGTCGTGCCAATCATGTGCTAGCCCGGCAGTACGAGCCAGGGCTCGGAACCGGTATTTTTGTAAAACCCCGAAATAGCCCAAAGTTTTGAATTATTTTATGCTCTTTACGTAGGACTGAATCATATATTAGGTAACAACTTTGTATTATTAGGTTGTCCCATTAAAAATGAAATAGTAAACCAAAGAATGAAAAATAACGTAATAATACCGGTATTTTTGTATGGAGCAAATACCGGTTTCCGACCCCTGGTACGAGCAATAAGCACGCGCGATGCACGATGTCCCAATGTCAGTTTGAATTGCCATATTTCTTTTACGTATACCTACATTACGTAAGAAAACCCTAAGCAGTGGGGCGACGCTCCTCCTTTCGGGCATTCTCGGCTCCGTTCGGCTCAGCATTGCTCCGAGCAATTATTAGGGTTGACACAACTTGACGTCCCTTGCGTGCACGACCACAGTTAAGACAATGACTTAAATTTTGACAACCCTAAATAGCCTAAAGGGAGAGTGCCATACATTAGAAAGGGACGGATGAGTCCCTGAATCGCTCTTCTGAAGTGTCCTGTATACGGTAGTAGTACTATTAGTTATTCTGTGCCCTAAGTAGGTATGAAACTACCATATAGTCGGTAAAGCTAGTTGCAACACCTGGCGGCCATTTTTCAATCCCGCCTCGTAATTACCCACGAAATTACTATTTTTGCGCACATGGTAGATAATTAACGACCGAGAAAAAAGGTTTCACAAAAAAATTATACTATAGGTACCTCTACCGTCTAATGATGGTCCCTATGACAGTTCCCTCAAGTATCTTTTGGTTGGGCTTATAAATAAATTGAGGAAATATGTTTTCACCGTGTTTTTATTACTTAAATGTTACATTTCAAAATAAATTAATGTAGGTAACTTCTAAACAATATTTACAAACATTTTACATGAGAGCTACTCCATATATATGTAGAATAGCCTCGAGAGGTATAAAAGAGACTCTTTTGATGTTCTGTGTAGGTGGCTCTCATGAATACATTTTTCAGTACCTACTTGAGGCTATAAGTAAACTTTTGATGTTTTGTTGCTAGAAGTTACCTTGTTTTGGAATGCGTTTGACCCATAACTCTTCCGAGTAACTTTCTGTACATGTTCTACTTGATCCTTGCTTTATATAAAAAAAAACCCAGATACTATAAAGATACAAATAGTTTATTTGGCAGCCCGCGTTGCTGAGTTGCTCTGAAATACTAAATCAGGAGATAGACGTTTTGGCAAGCGGCCGCAGACTTCTGCCAAAGTTACGACGTTTGTCGGGTCATATCGGGTCGTGAGCATGTCATAATTATTACGGTTTAAGACAATTGTTTATCCCGGACATATCGGGTCGTGAGCATGATAAAATTATTATGGTTTTAAGACAATTGTTTGTCGGATCATATCGGGTCGTGAGCATGATATAATTATTATGGTTTTAAGACAATTGTTTATCCCGGACATATCGGGTCGTGAGCATGATATAATTATTATGGTTTTAAGACAATTGTTTATCGGGTCGTATCGGGTCGTGAGCATGTCATAATTACGGTTTTAAGACAATTGTTTATCTAGTCATTTCGGGTCGTGAGTATGTCTTAATTATTACGGTTTAAGACAATTGTTTATCCCGGACATATCGGGTCGTGAGCATGATATAATTATTATGGTTTTAAGACAATTGTTTATCGGGTCGTATCGGGTCGTGAGCATGTCATAATTACGGTTTTAAGACAATTGTTTATCTAGTCATTTCGGGTCGTGAGTATGTCTTAATTATTACGATTTCAAGACAATTGTTTGTCGGTTTAAGACAACTGTTTTTTCACATCACCTTTTCGGGAAAGGGATTTTTCTTCCTTACCAGGAAGGATCAAAGCGGCACTTTTCTTCCCTGCTAGGAGATATCAAAAAACACAATTCCGTTCTGGGACACTAATTTTACACTTTTTGCACATTTTTTTAAGGTTAAATCATATTTTTTAATATCATAATTACCTCAGGTGATGTGAAAAGCAGTATGTGGCACATTGTAGCAAAAATATATCCATCTTGGGCGTAACACACTTGAATCCCTCACTACGCTCAGGATTCTTCCTTAGAAATTCTCTATTATGGAATCCTTCGCTTTGTTTAGGATTCAATGTACACCCTCGCCGTAAATATGTCATTTTGCTCCCTTGTGACACAATCAAGTTTTAGGAAAGATGTAGTTTTAAGAATAATTGCTATACTCTATAAAATATACAATTTCTTGTCAGACTATACCAGGGTGCCATGCGATCCTTTTCCATCGTAATATCTATTGCTTTGTACATAACATCTATGGTTTGCAATAATCGATACTATACTATACTATCAAAGTAGCACTTTTCTGTTCTAAGACACGATTTATTTCCTTTTTTGCATACTATTTTTTTACGTTAATATAATATTTTCTAACATAATCATTTATGTGATGTTGAAAGCAGTATGTGCAAATTAGGGCCACTTGCACCATTCACTAACCCGGGGTTAACCGGTTAAACCGTGGAGTTACCATGGTTACCAGTACAATTTGACACTGGGTTAACGGTTTAACCGATTAACCCCGGGTTAGTGGAATGGTGCAAGTAGGCCTTACTAAATCCTTACGGGGAATACCTTTAAACGTGTTATTATGGCGAATAAGGAAAGTCATTAGTAAAATAAATATAGCATTAGTAATGTTAAAATGAATGTCAGAACGCAGTTCACCGAGAAAACCCGCTTGGCCAGTTCAGATCTACCCACAGATATATATTTCATAGACTACTCCGCGCACCAACTATGTACCTAGACCACACGCAATAACTATGGCAATAGGGTACCTGCTTGAGTCAAATCAGTTTCGCTTTCCGTATGGAATTTATGTGAAAAACAGTACCCGCGTACCATGAGTCACTGACAGTGTCAAAACTGTCATAAATGATAACGTCTACGTAATTTATATACCTAATGCCTTTTCTAATAATTCTTGGGTGCATAGTGTCAAATACTTAGATTATTATAAATACCAGTGAGGCTACCGAGAATGTAACTTACTTTCTATGCATCTCGCTAGTAGTCGCATATAAATAATACGAGCGAGATGTATACATAGAAAGTAAATTACGTAGACGTTAGCGTATATGTCATCTTTGACACTGTCAGTGACTCATGGTACGGGTACAGGTACAATCGAGGAAATTCGATTATATAAAATCGTTTAAACGTCTTGCAGACGGTCAGGCGATATCATTAAAGTGATGACCGACCGGTCTTGTAAGACTCGGAACCGGTATTGTAATACCTGTTTATATCGTTCCAAAACCGTTATATTATTTCGTTCATTAAAAAACCGGTTAATTGATGGAACGCGAGCTAAAAAATTACGTTCTCTCTCCTAACCGGTAAGAAGAGGGAACGGAATTTTAAGGTTCGCATTGAACGATATAATACCGGTTACTCTTGGCTTTCGGAGACTCTCGGTTAAACTCGTTGTCATACGTGAAAGAGATAGCAATACTTACTCGTTCTATCTCGCTTCGATATTTTCAATTTAACCGGTTAATTTCGTTCCACAAAAACGGAAGGCCAACGAATTTGGAATAAATCAGTATCTTAATAGAACAGTCCTTTAACCGATAACCGCAAACGGAAAAGAAATCCTTTTCGTTCTCGGGTAAATGAACGAAACCGGTTTGAAAAATAAAACGGTTTCCGAGCCCTGTGATGAGCAATAGCATGGCACTTGTTAGCTCAGGTAAAGCTTATTGTCGTCCATTGTCCATTGTGACGGCCGGCATTTGCAAACTAAGAACCTATTGTTTGTCTCATTACCTGGGGTAAACCTTTTCATTATTAAGATCATCATCAATATCATCAATATTAAGAGGGCCTGGCCCTCTGTCGATGCAGCATTTTCCATTCCAGCCTATTCTGGGCCTTCGTTTTTACTTCTTGATATGAGTGGTGTTGGCGAAGGATGCTCAAAATCAGCTGGACAGAAAAGCGCACCTACCTTGAAGTTCTAGAGAAGAGACAAATAATGCACGTCATTGAAAAACGTTAAGCCAAATGTATAGGTCACATACTCTGACACGAAGGGTTAAATAAAATCATACTGGAGGGCAGAATTGAGGAAAAAAGAGGAAGAGGAAAACCAGAATATCATACAAGACACAGATTATTAAGATAAAGAATCCTAAATGCACCGTAATTTGGTTATCTCTAAGGGGGGCGGAGTTTAGCTCGCTCATAAGGATCGAGGTAAAAAAAATCTGAAGGAATTCACCGGGAATGTCCTCGATTGTACCTAATACGCGCACAACATCAAATAAATAGGTAGGGTAAGGTGGTGGTACTGACGGTGATCGACGCGGTCCCAGTACAAGTAATCTTGAACCTTAAATCCTAGTCAATAGAGGTGACAGCAGGATGTCATCTATTGGGCATTAGCATGTCGAGCACTAGGCCAATTGTGACCACCGGGAGATAATAAAGAAACAAGATGTAATGTAACCAGAGTTTGTAAGACTCGGAGACTTGTTTAATGAATTTAACTTGTTAATTAGTTGATAATTGTGAGATAAATTTATCATTCTTGTAATCAAATAAACGAGGCTGAAGGTTAAGTCTTTATTTACCTTCTGAGATATATAAGAATAAGAACAGTAAAAATAATCGCTTACGGAAAGGAACACATTCAAAACTTAAATTACCTACCGTAAAATGATTCTACTTTGCCCACCGCTAATGTAATTGTCCTCCAACAGTTTTATATATTAACTAGCGACCCGCCCCGGCTTTGCACGGGTTCATAAATTATACACTTACCTTCCTCAAGAATCACTCTATCGATAGGTGAAAACCGCATGAAAATCCGTTCAGTAGTTTTTGAGTTAACCGCTAACATACAAACACACAAGCAGACAGACGCGGCGGGGGACTTTGTTTTATAAGGTGTAGTGATTTACAAATAAGATATATACAGTGGTATTACTAAAAGAAATTAATAACTAGCTTAAATCTAAAATAGGCCCTTGAGGCATTGTACCAAGGATGCTGGCGGCATTTCCTCGCTGTATCGCAATGCTGATACGTTGTGCGAGGTAGCCGCCAGCTCTTCGGTCACCAGTTACGTCAACCAGACACTTCGCGATTTCTGCGAACAACTTATGCGCGCTAGGACCCCATGGACCTAGAGTCTACTACATAATAATATATATTATGTATATCACAACCTCATTTAAATGTTACAACATGATCGTAGTGATGGTCTACTTTCAATCGTCAATATCTGGGAGACCGAGCTTTGGTCGGAAGACATATAAAAACTCAAAAATGCGCGTTTTCCGAGAGACAAGACCTAACTAGATCGATTTTTCGCCCCCGAAAACCCCCATATAGCAAATTTCATCGAAATCGTTAGAGCCGTTTCCGCGATCCCCGAAATATATATAGGTACATGTAAATAAATAAATACCTATACCACCAAGAATTGCTCGTTTAAAGGTAGGTATAAGATATTAGATAGATATAATAACAATAGACTTACCAACCACAATACAGTTTTATAAATTAAATTAAATGTCTTATTCGGAGCCAATTTTGGAGGATTGAAGGCACATAATTAATATCGGAGAATTATTCAATTTGACCTCAATAATGTACATAAACCTCAAAAGGTTAAGGAGCTTTGTGTTATTTCATAGTAGAATCATTACTTTAAAATATTAACTATGAACTGAAATAGACGTCTCATACGAAAGAAAATATTCTTAGTTTAGAAGATAAAATTATTAATTAGTAATTTGTTGGTAAAGGCTCTATTAATAATTTTGGTTGATACATATTTATAAACATTAATTTTGAATTGATTTGCTTTCATTCTGTTTGATATTTTACAATTAGTATTTCCCTTGTGTTGGTGTGGTGAAAAATGTTGTGTTTCACTCGGCGCCATATTTTGTTAAAACTCTCGTGCTGTGAAACCCTCGCAACGCTCAAGATTCCATTTTTTGGAACCATTGTCGGCGCTCGTGGTTCAATTTTGGAATCTTTCGCTTGCTTAGGTATCAATATTAGCACGAACGGTTAAACAACAACTTTGCCCCTTGTAAAACAAATAACTATTAAACAATAAGTAGGTACTTCTAAATAAGGTAACTAGCGCTTGACTATCATTGGTCAACTACATTTGATTTAGAAAAAAAAAACATTTTAATCTCACTAGTTAGTTCTTCATTAAAAAAGTTATTTACTTAATTTTGGCTAGTGGAAAAATCCCACTATTTATTGAAATGTACTTTTTCATCTCACTAACACACGAATTAAAAGTAAATAATATAGGTTTACCGGAGAATTTAGCGTGACCGAGCAAAAACACAATACACAATAGGTACATTACATTAGGTATTTGTTTAAAACATTATACCGAGTCAACAAAAAGTAAAGACCACACACAATATTACAATTGAAATGTATCCAACAAGTTCGTTAAATTTATCCAAGAAGCCGCTGAAAACGCGCAAAACCCCAAATAATACGCCCAAGATTTTATTTACAATCTCCTAAGAAACGAGCGCAACCCCGCTTCAAAACACTGAACGCCGCAAAAACATCACCATAACAACCGTTTTTATCCCATTATCCACTAAAAAATATAAATAAAAAATTTGCGAAATTGCAAAAAAAATTGGCACAAGTATTTTTGCCAATTTTTCTTTATTTTTAATACAAGTTTGACGTACCTCGGTTAGCGGCGGGCGGCATTGGAGCGTGCTCGGGTATCGCGGGTAAACTGCCTGTCAAGTGCTCAGTTTCGGCGGGACTCGGGCGGCCAGTGCTGTGCCGCGGTGAGACGTCGATGAGATTTTATCGATAATTCTATTGTAACCTGTACAGTCGCCATTAGAAACACCGGCGCGGCCAAGTTGCTTACAATTATCGCCACTATTGCTTATCTAGAGTTGCGTATCCAGATATTTTTGAGGTCCTCGGCTTATAGCTACTGTACAGTCACCATCGAAAGTAGCGGATCAGTCTATCTATAGAAATTCTCCTATTAAGGTAAGGTGGGGTAAGACTATCACTAATGTATGGAATCCTTATACGTCTTGCCCCGAGCAAACAAAACAAAGCGCTGGTGGCCTAGCGGTAAGAGCGTGCGACTTTCAATCTGGACGTCGCGGGTTCAATCCCCGGCTCGTGCCAATTAGTTTTAACATTGAAAATGTTTTTTCGATCGCATCAGTATAGCCCTCCAATTTCAGCCAGAGTGAGATATCGCCCTGTACGGTTACCATCAGTTTGTCACTGACATAAACGCCGTCGAGAACGTAATTTACTTTCTATACGTCCCGTTTGCACTAATATGCGAGTGCGAGCGAGATGTATACCTAGAAAGTAAATTACGTTCTCGACGGCGTTTATGTCAGTGACAAACTGATGGTAACCGTACTGGTCTCGTGAGTTTTAGGGCTACGTAAATGATCCCAGTCTCAAAAGAGGGTGTCTTAACAAGGGCTACAATATGGTGAAAAAATATTTTTAAAAAGGTAAAAACTCTTTTCGAAAAACTCGAAAATGTAGAAAAATTACGCATTATTTCGGTTTCCTTTCGCACTAAATCGACAATTTATCGAAAAAGAAAAGCGATATCCAAAAATAAAATTAAAACTTCTAAGGGTAATGTGATCGGCTTAATTTTGAAAAACTGTCTATCTCTTACGGTCTAGGCTATGGCCTTATCCTTTATGTAGCGAAATGTCACCTAGGATACCGCAGGAGGTGTGCGCGGCGCGGGATATATTAAGTAGTAGGTACTTATGATTGGAGTTTGTTGATTATTGTATAGTTCAAAGCTTGATATGTTATTAAAATAAATATGAAGTGTTTTTTTTATATTTTCCAAAAATGTTTTTCTTTCAAAAATTATTTAGACACACGAAACTCTTATGGTCACCAAAAGCTCAAGGTACCAAATTGAATCAGAGCACCCCACCATCTGTCCTACCCCTGAGTGCAATTCCGAAAACGGAAGCGCGGAGGGAGGCAGCCCTCGGAACGCGGGAACGAGCGAGGCGAGCGGCTGAGTCTGGTCGCCAGCCGAAGCTGCGGAGCCGAGTGTAGTGGGCGTGATTTGTCACGCGAGGACGGAAGGGTTGCTCTTCCGCAGCGCCGGAGCTCAGATCCAACAGCTTCACCGCTGAGGTCGAAGGCTCGCGGAGTTGCCCCGAGGTCAGCGAGCGGCCGAGACCAAATAGCGAGCTATTATGGTCTCGTCAGCTCGTGACCTCAGGGCCAACGACGCGGGTCTTCGGGCGAAGCTACCCCCCCACTCCCCCTCCCACCTCACCCTTACCCCCGAATCCCCCCGAGTCCCCATACAAAATTTTGCTATATATTCCCTTTTTTCATAGTCATTCCATACAAAATTTAACCATGGATATCTCCTTAACCATGGGGTTCCGCGCCATGGAGATTCGACTGGGGGGTAGCTCCCTCCCCTCTACGAAATATCATTTGATATTTGTCAGTCGCTTTTCGGTGAAGGAAAACATCGTGAGGAAACCGGACTAATCCCAATAACGCCTAGTTTCCCCTCTGGGTTGGAAGGTCAGATGGCAGTCGCTTTCGTAAAAACTACTGCCTACGTCAAATCATGGGATTAGTTGTCAAGCGGACCCCAGGCTCCCATGAGCCGTGGTAAAATGCCGGGACAGCGCGAGGAAGAAGAAATAAAATAACAAAACAAAATAAAAATTAATAAGTACACGGTATATACAAAAAAGTGATTACCTAATGCTTTTTTAACCAAAACTATTGTTGAGTCCCAAGCTAACTACGCATGGCATTTATAAGTGTGATTATATCATCATTAATGTCAAATTTCTATGAAAATATGACCTTTTTAATGACACTCCCTCATTTTGTTCTGTTCAAGTCGATGCAAAGTTAGCCTAGACGGCCTCTATAACCCATGCAATCCTTGTATTACTTGTAGCTAGCTTTATCGACCATCCCTCCCCCATAAAAGACCTTCAAAATTCCATCGACTCCCCCCATCCCTACTCCCACGCAAGCGCAATACCACAGCAGCCCGTCTCTTCGCTCTGTTGATTGATTCACAACTTACTCAACCTTCACGTGTTCACCGCCAGCTCACCTTGACCCCCACCACCCCCTACCGACCCCTTTAGCCCCCTAACTTAAGAGCGAAGCTCTAAAAATGGGGGGTCAATACGAACTGGCCACCTTTATCTGGGCTCGATTTGTTTTAACAATACCAAGTTTGAAACTACAGTTGTCTCGACTGAAAAGTCGCGCGATAGTCGTACGTGCGATTGACGATAAGTTTTTTGATTGGATGTGTTGCTCATTTTAGGTGTTTTCGCAATTTGAATGTTGTATAAGTGTGTACATTTTATGTTTGCAAGTTGCTTATTTCTTTCGTTTCCGTAACACAATCTAAGTTAAGCGTACCGTAAAATGGGGTGAGTAGGGATTGCGTGGAGAGTTGGGTTATGAATGGGGAGACAAGGGATGCCAGGGGGGTGAGATGTTTTTTAAAGGATACTGGTACCTAAATAATGTATTCGTATTACAAATGGAGCTATATAGTGATATTCATAAGAAAAAAAAATCGATCCAACAATGTTCCAAAATCACCTTTGTATGAAATCCAATCTCACCCCAACTACGAGGTACTACGGGGTGAGGACGGATTTTGTGTTTATCGGTAAAGTTATGAAATGGAACTACCCAAAATCATAAAAAAACTAAAATACAAACGTCCGGAACATTTATTATTATATACCGTTAGTTTACATATGTAAAAATAAAATGTTATCGAGGTTTGAATGACAGTTTTCTCCCTACTCACCCCATTTTATTGTAGTTTTTACCTATATTTATATTTACAATAAGTACCTACTTATACTGCATTCATACGCGCTAAATGGATGACTCACATTAGACCGGGCCGTGTCCGGACCGGAGCTTCCGGCGCATCGTTTTCTATGGAAAGCATCACGTGGTCGCCTGTCATGTCATAGAAAAGTAAGCGCCGGAAGCTCCGGCCCGGACACGGCCCGGTCTAACGTGAGTCATCCTAAAATCACCCAACGTGCCAATTCTAATGTACATTGACAAATGATACCTAAATGAAGTCATTTAGCTATCGAGCATCTCGCTCGTACTTCCCCGTACATACATTAACGTGAGCGGGACGCACGATACTTATTATATGTCATCATTTTTATGTCAGGGTACGTTCAAAATGGCATCCTATTAGACTAAAAAACCGGCCAAGTGCGAATAGGACTCGCGTTTCAAGGGTTCCGTACATTAAGTCTGACTCACGCTTGACTGCATATTTCTAATAGGTTTTCCTGTCATCTATAGGTAAAGAACTATTTTGTGTATTTTTTTCAAAATATTAGACGCAGTAGTTTCGGAAAAAAAGGGGGGTAATGGTAATTTTTTGGCTATTTTCTTAGATAACTTCTAACCTATGTATTTTAAAACTACTTATAAAAAATATATTTGAAATTCTCAAAATGAGCTCTTTCATTTCAAAACGATATAGTTTGAAAGACTTTATTTTTAACTTTCTCATTTACCACCCAAAAGTGCCCCCCATGTTTAAAATTCATTTGTTTACGTTACATGTCCGTCCTTGGGTCACTAATTTACATATGTATGTAAATAAATGTTTTAAATATTTACATATGTGTACCAAATTTTAACTTAATTGGTCCAGTAGTTTCCGAGAAAATAGGCTGTGGCAGACAGACAGACAGACGCACGAGTGATCCTATAAGGGTTCCGGTTTTTCCTTTTGAGGTACGGAACCCTAAAAACCAAAAAAAGGAGAGACACATTAGAGTCTAAATCTGTAGCAACTCATTAGTTGAACCCCGTTAGTTGAACCCCGTATGGGCCCGTAGAAACATTTACTTACAACAACGCTGAAACAACGCTTCACACTGAATCCTCATGCAAATACTCGTCGTAACCTCATTTTAACCTCAATTCGTTCCAGACGCACGTCAAGTTGAATTATAGAACCGGTTTATGTAAAATCTTCGAAAACGCTTTTTAAACAGGGTGAGATTTGAACCACCGTTCATGGGCCATTTTATTTAAAGTTGTCCCCTACACTTTTTTTTTCAAAATTGTGATTTGTTATGCTATTTCTACTCAGAATCATGAGCTCTTTCTATCCTAATAGGAGAAAAAAAGTGTCCCAAGGCTTTTTTCCCATACAGTTACCATATGGCGGTTTCGGAATGGAAAGATCGAAAAATATATGGAAATCTTGGGACACTTTTTTTCTCGTATTAGGATCAAAAGAGCTCATCATTCTGAGTAGAAATAACATAAAAAATCCCAATTTTGGAAAAAAAAGTGTAGGGGACAACTTTAAATAAAATGGCCCTCATACTTTGCGTAGTGACTATAGTTGTCTTGGCTAGTTTTGACGTATAGGCTACGTTTCTAAAATTTGGTTTGTTGGTAAAAACCAGCCAAGTCAAATCCTTTGTAATTTCAGGATTTTATACGCAACACAGAACTTGGCACCCATATAGATCTCAATTCTTTTGTCGGCGAGTCAACAACGACATATATTCTTATTAATATTGAACTTGGCTCTCATTTCACATTTATGTTTTTGTTGGGATAGAATGAATACTTGATCACCCTTGAAAGACCAGTACGTCTACCATCAGTTTAGACATTGACATATACGCTCACGTCTACGTAACTTACTTTCTATGCATCTCGCTCGTACTCGCATATGCGAGCAATAGTGCAAGCGAGATGTACAGAAAGTAAATTACGTAGACGTGAGCGTTATGTCAATGTTAAAGCTGATGGTAGAGGCTCTAATGCACAGTAACTAGTAATTTTTAACAAGCTTTTATTAGGTCGACCTGTACGTCTACCATCAGTTTTGACATTGACATATACGCTCACGTCTACGTAACTTACTCTCTATGCATCTCGCTCGTACTCGCATATGCGAGCAATAGTGCAGGCGAGATGTACAGAAAGTAAATTACGCACACGTGAGAGTTGTGTCAATGTTAAAACTGATGGTAGAGGCTCTGTATGTAACTAACTTGTAATGGAATCTAAGGTAACTAATTTAACCATCTTCCAAGGATCGTAGCGTCATGAAAATTGGCAGCTGTATGTAGTTCTGATGACAATACATTAATATGGTACTGTCGAACTGATCTGATGATGGAGACAGGAGGTGGCCATAGGAACTCTGTGATGAAACAACGCAACCTAATTGTGTTAGGGGTTTTTAGAATTGTCTCGATAAGTATTAGTTGTCTGTCGTATGAAAAGTACAGTCAGCGATAAAAGCTTGTACCAAAAATGAAATATTTGCCAAAAACTTATTCATGTCTTGCCCTAGCTAATAGTTTTATTTTTATTGTTTCCCTTGCCTTTTCCTAAGATATTATTTTATTTAATTGTGGTTGTTCTACTTAATTAAACATGATTTTTTGTTTGTTTTGCTGTTATCGTCTTTGTATTCTTGTACGTGTGTGGCAATAAATACTTATCTTATTCTTAATAAAAATTATCAAATTATTATCAGACAAAATTTCTCCATACTAATTTGTATGGGAATTTCAGTTGGTCGGCACGGATTCCAGGGACAGGAATGTCCTGAATTTTCTTTTCAGGGTGTTTTGGAGTAGTATCGTTATATTTAGGGGTATGCGTTTTTAATTTAAAGAATCGCATAATAAAGGACACCCTAGTACCTACAGTCAAGTCTAAAATATGGGTGCATAATATGTCCCATAGTACTTACTTAATTCGCTGACGTAGGAGCTATGGGACATTTTGAGTATGATGTGTGCACCCATAATTTTACACATGACTGTACCTACTACAAAATGTATAAAGAATTTATGAGTGTGCCACCTACAAGTCACCTACTCAACGACCCCAACCATCGGATAGAATATAATAAGGGATAAAAGATAATTATTCCATTGACGCTTCAGCCGTCCGTTTAATATTCGAACCGAAGTTTTCTAATTAATTTTAATAGACCTTGTACAATTTGTACAAATATCAAAAGGGAATTACAGGGTAACTTCTCCGTGGCACGCGAACGATCTTCCATTGTATTATCTTTTTGAGTTTCTTTGCAATGTTAAAATATATTTTTAACGTTTTGTTTAAGAGTCCCCAGCAAGCTCGGCCGAATTTCAACTTAAATACCATACAAACGGAGTTCCGTTCTCATTTTAAAACTACGTGTTGGATTATAATGAAACTTTGCACATACAATGACATCCTATAGGTATATCCTGTAAGTAATTCGTTTATAGCTCCAGTTTATAAAACAAACGACATAAATCAAAAACAACTCTTGTATGAAAAACTTGAATTCACTGTATTTTTTTTAAGTATGGTATCTGAAGCTACATAAACTAATTACAGGACTAATATACCTTATCCTATTGTAAGTACAAAGTTTTAGAGCAATCTAGCTAGTCGTTTATATGGAGAGCCGAACTTGGTGGGGACTGTGCCGTCATTGGTGCCCTATTGATATAGTAACAGCACCAGTCATGGGACATTTAAGAGGAAATTTGGAGTATTTATCATATTTCCCTTGTACATGTAAATGGTCTTCCGCTTAGCGTGTTAAAAGATGAAAGTCCTATCCGCCTTTCATGTTTTAGGCGTGTTGTATCAAAGATACTGCAATGAGTTTCCACATAATTAACAAATTAAAACTATGCTTTTTTTCTCCAGTCATGGACACCAAAGCTCCAGTAATGGGCCCCCGGTAATGGACGTGGATGCAGTAATGGGCCCCCTATAATGGACATTGCTCTATCAGTATAAAATTTTGAAATGGGGAATAAGTTATGGCAAAAAAATCAATTTTTGGTATAAGCTTTTATCGCTGAATGTATTTTTCTTTCCACAGCCAATTATTATTGTATTAGATTCATCGAGACAATTCTAATATACCCAAACACAATTAGTTAGGGTTTATTGCGATAAAGTTCCCATGGCCACCTCCTGTCTCCATCATCAGATCAAGTCCATGTTATCATAATATTGCATTATCATCCGATTTGCATACTTAATTACGTACTTACACAAAATTTCAACTGAATCGGAAATCGAAAAGTGGGTCAAATTCAGCTACCAAGATTTGACCCACACTAACTAACAAGGCAAGTTAAATAAAAGTTTGGAAAAACGATATTAGTTTATCCTAAGTCCGAGAATACCTCCTGGTTGACATATTTCGTAACTACATTTTACTTCTGTATTGTTTAAACATGAAATTATGGCATGGCAAGCATCATTATGTCAATTGTCCCATCATAGGAGGTATGCAGTTTTACAGCTCCTATGATGGGATTGGGCCAAATACCACTATTTTTTTACATCTGTGGAGTCACAACATAGTGTGTTGTATACCTTATCTCATGGTAAGTAGTATACCCTATAATGGACACGGAACCAGTAATGGGACAAAAAAACACAATTCCTCTAAAATAAGTATATAAAAGTAGTTTATAATCACTGGATATATTTTTATCATAAATAAGAGTCCTAGAGCTGATTATGTTTGAATTTTTATTAAATTCGGTTATTTTTTAAGAAATGTGCGTCAACCCAAAAGTTGTCGTGCCACTGAAAAAAAATATCACTAAAAATTCTTAACAACTTCGCTAAGAGAGGTGAGTTAATTTATTAAATTTTAATTAATTAATACTTGATGAAAACTAGAATGTGTTTTGTTAATTGCATTTACCATGAGATAAGGTATACAACACACTATGTTGTGACTCCACAGATGTAAAAAAATAGTGGTATTTGGCCCAATCCCATCATAGGAGCTGTAAAACTGCATACCTCCTATGATGGGACAATTGACATAATGATGCTTGCCATGCCATAATTTCATGTTTAAACAATACAGAAGTAAAATGTAGTTACGAAATATGTCAACCAGGAGGTATTCTCGGACTTAAGATAAACTAATATCGTTTTTCCAAACTTTTATTTAACTTGCCTTGTTAGTTAGTGTGGGTCAAATCTTGGTAGCTGAATTTGACCCACTTTTCGATTTCCGATTCAGTTGAAATTTTGTGTAAGTACGTAATTAAGTATGCAAATCGGATGATGATGCAATATTATGATAACATGGACTTGATCTGATGATGGAGACAGGAGGTGGCCATGGGAACTTTATCGCAATAAACCCTAACTAATTGTGTTTGGGTATATTAGAATTGTCTCGATGAATCTAATACAATAATAATTGGCTGTGGAAAGAAAAATACATTCAGCGATAAAAGCTTATACCAAAAATTGATTTTTATGCCATAACTTATTCCCCATTTCAAAATTTTATACTGATAGAGCAATGTCCATTATAAGGGGCCCATTACTGCATCCACGTCCATTACCGGGGGCCCATTACTGGAGCTTTGGTGTCCATGACTGGAGAAAAAAAGGATAGTTTTAATTTGTTAATTATGTGGAAACTCATTGCAGTATCTTTGATACAACACGCCTAAAACATGAAAGGCGGATAGGACTTTCATCTTTTAACACGCTAAGCGGAAGACCATTTACATGTACAAGGGAAATATCATAAATACTCCAAATTTCCTCTTAAATGTCCCATGACTGGTGCTGTTACTATAATTACCCGAGAAACCATTGGTCGAAACACAATAGGTCGAATGTTCATTTATTTTGGCATTAATATTGACTAGAAAAAAAAGATTCACGGAGAATCATTAGGTACCCGTATGCTCTATGTCTGATACGGTCCTACCTATTGAGAGTACAGTGTGCGTCTGATTGTGAGTCTTGGTTGATGCTAATTGATGACAAAGATTTATTGCATATCATACTTTAATTTCGAAAAAATTACAATGTAGACTAGAATGGCGCTTTAGCGGATTCTACAACCTATCTCCGGCTGTCTTTTACATCGTTGGATTGATCATTGACATAATGTTTCGTTTTCGAACGTTTCACCGACATACCTTTTCAACTACGAACGATTGATCTACACATTGGTTCGCCTAAGCCTGTTTCAACGACGGAATTTTTCACCAGAGTAACAACTCGCCGAGAAAACTTTTGACCATCGCATGTTTCTCCGATAGCCTTTCAACGGCGTTCGTTCAGCCGACAAAAGTTTTGTCGAAGTCTCTTTTGACGACATAACCCTGTAACTATGAACTGTCCACAGCGAACGTTTTAACCTGTGCATTCATCCACGACAGAAACTTTCAATAGTGGTCGATTAAGCGACAAAATGTAGTCCTCATTTACCGCTCCGGATATTAACATTGTTAAAAATATTTTGACACAATTTGAAGTATAGTGGAGTGTGCTCAAGCCATATAAAGTCAAATACGGCGTTCACTGAATAAGAGACTTCCTTAGGTAGAATCAATCTTTGTGTTCCTAAAATGTATTTAAGAAGTGGAGCCACCCAGATTTTTGATGCAGGTGGGGGGTGGGGGGGTTTTAAGGATCGGTGACGTCTGAGGTTAATATTTTTTTAAGTATAGGTTCTATGTCAAGTTTAGTATCATTTTCAACTAAATCAAAGATGTAGACATAGATTTCATCTAAATCGGTTCAGCCGTTATTGATTTCCCATACAATCTTACACCTTCCTTTTCACTTTTGAGAGATTTTTTTTGAATAAAAAGTATCCTATGTTCTTCCCCGGGACTCAAAATATCTCTATACCAAATTTTATCTAAATCTGTTCAGCGGTTATTGGATCCCCATACAAATTTCTACCTCCCTTTTCACACCCTTAAGGGATGATTTTTGAGATTAAAAGTATGCCATGTTATTTCCTGGGACTGAAACTATCTATGTACCAAATTTGAACTAAATTGGTTTAGCGGTTTAGGCGTGAAGAGGAATTAAAAAAAAAATATTTTTTTCATATTTTATGTGTTTTTACTTCGGAATGGTGTCATTATGATATCATAAATGAATTCGGCATCCGCGATTTATACGAAAACGATACCAAACTTGGCCTAGTAGCTTAAATGACATAGATATCAAGATCAAGTTGAGAGCCCCCCCCTAAAAATTTACATCAAAAATCTCGGTGTCTCCACTTCTTAAATCCATCCTTGGGTCCTAAGGACCGCACCTTCACGCAACGCCGTATCCCACCCCCAGCACCTTCTGCTAGTAGGTATTGTATTTTGAATTTGTTTTTCGCTCTTAATTTCTATAAAATAAAAAAAGTCAAACGAAAAAACGAATGAAACAGCAGTATTAACCGCCTATCAAGCCTACGTTACCTCAACTTTGAGATACGGCTTAATATTCTGGGGAAACTCCACAGACAGAGATATGGCCTTCAAGGCACAGAAAAAATGTCTACGATCAGTGTGTCGGGTTCCACAAACCGAAACCAGCAAACCAAATTTCATTAGGCTCAACATTCTCACATTACCTTGCCTGTATATTAACGAAGTAGCGGTATATGTTAAAAATAATATTAGCCAATTTTCTGTTACCAATAGTGCACGTCGTTGCAACAAAATTTATATAAAATCAATAAAAACGGCTTTTATGGCCAAAAGTATTTTCGGCATGGCCTGGCATGATATCACTAAATTAGATGACATAAGTATTTTCAAAAAGAGTCTGTTTAAATTTTTAGTTAGGAAAGCATACTACTCGATCGGAGAATATTTGTCTGATACAGAATATTAATTATATAGGTATATGTAGGAATGTAAATTACTAAATTATATTTTACTTTTATAGATTAAGTTTGTAAATATGCATGCACCATCTGGAAAATATTTGTATGCCTAATGGCTAAACATAGTGATACTCTTTTTAAGTGTACAATTATATCTGTAAAAACCTATGTTTACAAATAAATATATGATTTATGATTTATGAAGGAAAAAAAAGTTAAAGGAAGAACGTGAAGCGATAGTCCCCTTTCCTCTTCAAATCTGAATCACGCGTAGTCAGTACACACAGTACAATCAGTAGGTACACGTAGCCAATGATGGTCCCAATGACGGGTACCTAATGATTCTCCGAGAAACTTTTAGCAGATTATCGATTCACCGACAACGATTCGCTGAACATCGTTTCGCAGAGTAATTTATTTGTAAATGTAACTTTTGGTCGACTAACGTTACGTAGACTCTTCATGACTCTTGGTTCACATACCGTTCAGTTCGCTTCTGTGTAAATTAGCAGAACTATTATTCGACGATTTCCATTTGGCAGAGTAATCGTTTCGTTTAAGCAATGTTTAGTCGAATAACGTTTCACATTTTACATATAAGTCGTAATTTTCGAAACAAAAGTATGAAATAAAATATTATAATTTTTTTGTAAATGCGTTAAGTAGTGTCAAACTCGTGGTAAGGCCACAATTGCACTACATCAAATTAGTGGATTTCGGGTGGAAATGCTTGAGTTACTTTAGAAAATACCGAAATCATAATACACATTCCTTAAAGAAATAAAACAGTTCTGTCGTTTCCTCGTGGATTTCAACATCAGATCAAAACCAAAATTATTGCATTACTTGCAAACAAAAAAAGAATTACTCAAATCGGACCATGGGTGCCGGAGTAGGTAATCGCCGAACGTACTTTAAAAAAAAACCGGGCAAGTGCGAGTCGGACTCGCGCACGAAGGGTTCCGTACCATAATGCAAAAAAAATAAACGAAAAAAAAAGCAAAAAAAAAACGGTCACCCATCCAAGTACTGACCACTCCCGACGTTGCTTAACTTTGGTCAAAAATCACGTTTGTTGTATGGGAGCCCCATTTAAATCTTTATTTTATTCTATTTTTAGTATTTGTTGTTATAGCGGCAACAGAAATACATCATCTGTCTATCACGGTTCGTGAGATACAGCCTGGTGACAGACGGACGGACGGACGGACGGACGGACAGCGAAGTCTTAGTAATAGGGTCCCGTTTTACCCTTTGGGTACGGAACCCTAAAAAATCATCATCATCAGGTGGGTCAATTTTCAAATTGGCATTTTTTGCTGTCCCACGGCTAAAACTCGAAGTCCATAGGACTAAAAGACTAGGTATGTATATATTTTCATTCAATGTATTATAAGCTTTAAAAAAAGTGTAAAACTGTACCTTAAATATTATTTATTTCTGACAAATGTAACAGCCTATACTTTCATAAAAACTAGCCAAGACAAATCCTTTATAATTTCAGGATTTTCAAACAGCACTGAACTTGGAACTAGAGATGCCACGAATATTCGGCAACTATTCGGTATTCGGCCTATTCGCCACTTTGCCGAATAATCGGTATTCGGCCTGCCTACTATTCGGCCGAATACGGAACATATGTTGTACCTACTTAAAATCAAAAATTACACAAAAAAAAACAAAATCTAGGTATATTTAATATTTAAAAAAATATTATAAAACTAAATCTAAAATAACCCGTCCTGGATCGTAACCGGCTCAAATGTCCCCATTATTCCCGCATTATTTAAAATGTATTCTTGGAAAGTAGTTAAATACGAAGACACGATTTTGAGCATTTGTTGATTCCAAAATATTTTATTTTTGTCATGGGTCTGATTTCATTGACACTAACTACATTAATTAATCTGTTTAACAAAAAATATATCTTAGCAAACGTTGTGTTTTGTTGGCGAACAGTTTTCATAATAATTGTGACTCAAAATGTTCGCATGTTATGCCGAATATTCGGTCGCTGAATATTAGGCATTCGGCCGAGAGGGGGCCGAATTCGTTTATCGGCCAAATTCACTATTCGGGGCATCTCTACTTGGAATCCATATAGATCCCTAATCTTTTGTCGGGGAGTCAACAACGACACATATTCTTTATATTTAATTTGGCTCTCATTTCACATTTATATGTTGGTTGGGATATCATTAATATTTGTTGGGATATAATAAGGCTCAGGGTCAATGTTGTCGTGAGGTGAAGTAGGTACGCATGCTGACCGTAGTGTTACAAACCGGTCATGTTGAATTATGAATATATTTGCATGGTAACAAATTTAGAGTTAAGTTAAACTTAGAATAGTACTACATAAGTTACATAACAGTTTGTGCTGTACTCTGTAGGTATAACGCCTAAAGTACTTATAAAAATAATTGAGAGCGCACTATTCGCCAACAAACTGTTTACAGTTTGGCGAAACTTTTGTATACCTAAACATAAGTATATTTTTTGAAATAAATAAATTAAAAAAAATAAAAATTACTTTTTGTACATATATCATTATAACTATAGTGATTTCTGTTCATAAAGTACTACTATTCATCATGAAAGCAGTTTTGCCCAAGCTGCCGCGTGTCTAGATTATTATTATTGTTAGTCTAAGTTTCGTGACGCATTGTTTATTACTGTAATGTCATGTAAGCATTTATATCAATAAATAAATAAATAAGTGTCCCATCACTACTGCCAGCGGGCATCCAATCCAATCACAACGGCAGATTGGTATCCGAGTCGAGGTCATTCTCGGATAGGCTTTTTGGTGCCGCCACTAAACGGATACTGATGTCAAAATGTAACTGGTGGGGACAGATTAAACGGTGGTATTCTGAAATCTGAACCCCTAGTGTACATTTCATTCGATAGCGTGACGTGTGTGCGTTCGCGTTATGTCTATTTTTGTATGGGATTTTGAACAGCGCGCTCAGCGTTTTGGAAGCTCAAAATCCCATACAAATGACACTTAACGCAAACGCGTACGTTACGTCACGCCATCGAATGAAATTTGCAGTAGGGGTAGGTATACTGGTGAAATTTTGTAAGTTGGTTCGATAGTCAGGTAGGTATCACTACACCTTATAAAACGATAAAATACTGAACAGATTTTCATACTATTTTCACCTATAGAGTGATTTCTTGAGGAAGGTTTAGGTATATAATTTGTTATGGTTTACCCGTGCGAAGCCGGGGCAGGTAGCTATCTTATACAATTATATTATGGTACCTTCTTATATATTTTGTATGGTGCTGTGTTAGATTGCTATTATATTTTTATTTCTGAATACGGTTATTTCAACTCAGCTGGTTGAAACTTTTCATAAAAGATCGCTTTTATGACGTTGAGTGCCCATTAAATAAATAATGAGCATCATTTTTACTATGTCGGCCTGATTCTAACTTTAAAGGTGGCCACTGACGAGCCTTCCAACAGTCCAAATAGCGTGGCTGCAATCCAAAATCGGTCCGTGAATGTTAAAAATGTACAATGTATTAGGATGCCGTCCATTTGGATGAATCCATTGTAACGGCATCCATTTGGAAGGCTCGTCAGTGGCCTGCTTAAGATACCTGAGCATTTTCATTTAAAAGTGTACCATTTCCTTTTTTCGAAAATCCATCAACTTTTGGGCTATTTCTTCTCAGAATCACGAGGACTTTAAAAAGAAAAAAAATGTGTCCCAAAAAAAATGTCAGTTTTGTAACGCATTTTCACATAACATTTTGTATGGACCGTTACAAAACTGACACTCATGATTAGTATGAAAAACTGGGGACACATTTTTATTTGTCTCTTTCAATAATACTTGTGATTCTGAGTCTAAATAACCCAAAAGTTAATGGTTTTTCCTCCACCTACGTCAAATATTACATCTACACCATCTACATATATTACATTAGTTACATACGATATGGATCGGATATGTCAGTGTCAAAATTAAAAAAAAATACTCGATTTTAAAAGACAAGTAGGTTTTATAAATATTTATTTATACGTTTTCCTTGAAATCAAAATAATAGTAATAATAATTATAACTTATAATTTAAAATCCAGTTACCAATTCACCGATTAATGAAATTTTGTTATAATTTATAACAAAATTGCTTTAATCGGTGAATTTAATAACGCAAGTAGGTACGTACAAAGTAAAGAAATTATAAACTCAAATAATATCCCGAACGCCTTCATATCTTACAAGAGTTCAGTATAATATCTGGATTTCGTTTCTTAGATTCCGCACTGAGCCGTTGTTGTATAATAAGTGTTATAAAATGAATATAAAACTAACATTAACTAGAATTAAGATAACTAAAGCTAAAAAAATAAAAATATCTATCATAATTTTGCACCTCTGGTAGGGTGCCCATCACGCAGGCAGCGTTCCCGCGCTGGATTGCTATGGCCAATCTTTGCGCCAGAAAGTTGCCTGCGCGAGGGTCACATGTGGCCTCCCTTAGGCGTTTGCTGAGTTATGATGAGTTATGAGTCGTTGTTGTGTGTGCTGTTGTTGTTGTGTTGTTTCAACAACATGCGCTGTGTAAGATTGTCCCCAAATATTTATTTATTTATTTATTTGTTTATTAAATGCGTACGAAGACACGCGTAACACACATTATTACTACTACTACTACTACTACTATTTGTCAAATATTAGATCACTGCATCACTCAGTTACGCGCCGTATTGGCAATCATCGTCAGTCAGAAGACCGTCTATAATGGAAGACCGTCAACAAGGTCTTTCATCGCTTTTAACTCTAGCGTTTATACACATACTCCACAGAAGGTCGGTAGAGCAGAAGGAATGAAGCTCTTCCTTTCTGATTGTGTCTGAGAGAGGAGAGACGTATACAAATAAGAGGGTTCTTGCTCTATGACGGTCTTCCCAGCAATCGGTCTTCCCCACATTGGTAAGAGAGAAAAAATTGTGTCACAACTATGACAGTCTTTGTTAGCATTTGACACCTATACGAGGTATGTATAATGTAATATTTGAACGAAGTTGGTTTTTACTAAATTTGAAGAAAAAAATACGGATGTTAGAAGTAGCAATCTGCCATGGAGAATTTCCAAATATTGCTAAGTTCCCATGAAATGTTCTCGGTATTTTATTCTGCACATTAATTACGAAACCTTCTTACAGTTAGTTTCGTTTTCTATGACATGAAATAGACGCCAATGAGTGACGTAATTGTTAAATGAAACAGTTAAGAACATTGAGTTATAATAGTTAATATCCTAATCCCTAATATCAACGGGAACTTTCTAAGTAGAAACTTGCATAAGAATTGTCTCATTAAAATTTCCAGTAATTGCGGAAAATTTTGATAATTTTCACAACTTGCACATTGCTATTCTTAAGTAATATCCGCGTTCGAACCGCGAGTGGTCTTCGCTCCATCTAATAGGCATGTCATCTGTGGTATTATGGCTCTTAACAATTATTTTCTGCCAGATTTATACGCAGAGTTTCGGGTTCATGAATATACAATACCTAAGAAATAATAAAGCCCATATTTCAGCCCTTACCGAGACGCCAAAAGTTTTCGGTTTAATTTTGCCTTTTTGAAGACAATGCGGTTTCGTTCGGCTATTGTTCGACCGAAAATATACCTAAATGTAATCCTTAGGTAGTATTATAATCCGTAGATACTAACATCTTTAGCGCCATATCTTTTGTCCCCTTGTAATTTCCTGGCTTTACGCCTTCTTAGGAAATCAGTTTAATTAATAACTGTTTCGGTTATATCAATATCAATAGGGTTGTTGACACATGTTAAAGTGTATAACTAAATCTAGTTAAATAGATAGAAAATGAGCAATTTATCACAATAAAATGGAAACTTAAATAATATATGGAAATAATAAAAAAATACAAGACCTCAAAGTTTCAAAAAACAACTTTTGAAATAGAAAAAAAATATGGTACCATTCGATTCCTTACATTTTACTTAAATCAATATTGTATACTTACCAACAATATTTTTATTTTTTCCATACCTCGAATCAGCCTCTAACGTTAGCAATGCACTCACGAGAACTTTCCAAAGTTGCGAAACTTTCCACATGAGAATTTCTCGGTAACTTCTGAGAATGTTCTCGAGAACGAGAATTTATTTATTTATCGTAGTTTATACCATGAATATTCACGATAGTTTAGGTGTAGTCCTTACCCCCAGAAAATTCCGACTTTTGGTCTACCGCTTCCGGTCAGAAAATTGTATGACGGCCCGGCCAAACGGTCAGACCTAGGTGGGGGGTGCTCGAACAAATGTCATAAAGGGAGCCTGGCAGTTTTTGACGCCGCCATTTTTTTTAATTTTTTTTTTGGAAAAATGCTACAATTTCTGGAAAACTGGCCACTTTTAATTTGTATGGCAACTTTTAAACGGTGCGTGATAGGGGGGGGGATGCTCGACCAAATGTCATAGAGGGCCCCAAGACAAAACAAACTGCATTAAAAACAATCAAAATGGCCGACATTTTTTTTTAATTTTTTCAAGTTGGTCCGAGCGCGCTGAGATTTGGCATGGCGGGAGATAGAGGCCTCTAGATTCGTATGAAAACAATTTTTTTTGGAAATAATCCAAGATGGGGGAACAATAATTTCCATGTTGCAGGAATGTTCTGAGAACATTCTCGAGAACGTTTCCGCTTTTTGGGAATGTTCTGCAATTTGTACATTGCTAGTGACGTCACGATGTATTGTCATTTAGTTAGAAGACGTTTACCATCATTTGTGACTATTGTATTGCTTTAAGACAATGGGTCCCATAGATAGGTGTCTACATACATTTGTTCCTCAAAACAAACTTGATCGATTGATACCATTCATAAAAAATTGTCAAATACCCTATTAGTGACACGACAAATCCTACGCTCCGCTTAAGATTATAACTTCTACTTACATTCCCGCTTCCGCTCTCAACTCGTACCTACTTTACCGTTCATCTCGACGTTAATGAGGCAGACGCAACTCCCGTACTCCCGTTACAACAAACTCGGCCAGAGAACAGGAGGGCAATTCATCCCTACATTTTGACATCAAATTGATATCCAAGTGATAACATTTGGATATTAAATTGATACCTATCCAAGTGATATCAAGTGATATCGCCCGTGCATCTCACTCGCGCCACGAGTACTAGCGAAATGTACACGCGAATAATAACTAAAGGGAGGATGCTACGCACGAAGAATTTCGTACATTGACCCGTCTGTTTATATCTCTATCGCACGCGCATAGCCCCATGCACTGTCCCACTCGTACGGTGCCATGGACCTCCGGCATCATGGGCGGAGGAAGGGCGGGGGTGGGAACAGGCGGATCAATCTACCAAGTTATTTGTGCTTAGCGTCCACACTTTAAATGACATCATTTCGTTTTGATGTCAAAGTGTACGTTCGAATCGGCTTCTAAGACTTCAGACGCGACAAGTTTGTGCATCTTACTTTACCTTGTACAATGAAAACTTTGCGAAAATGAAGTTTTTCAAAGGTATTTCCACTTTCTCCTCTCGTTTTTCTTTGGCAGTACCTATATAAAAGTCCAATGTCTCATAAAAATACGATATTTAAAAATACTTAAATAAAGTGATATTAAACCCTAATAAGATTTGGACGACAATTTAATAATCAATGTATAAATTTAATAATTATGTTATGCATGTTAATTAAGTACTTCATTATGGAAATAAAGAGGCTTTATTATTATTATAAGATTCGGAAGACTGCGGATCACTTCTGGATGATATTGGCTCAGGACCGGGATAAGAGGCGTACTCGAAGAGAGGCCTATGCTCAGCAGTAATAGGTACTGATACTGATTCTACCGATACTTGGGGTAGCTCCAGCCAGCAGCCCCTGCAGCAAGGACTTGGGAAGAAGAGACTACGAGGGGGAGGCAAACTTGACGCAAAATAGCAGTGGCTCGCATGACTGGTGATTCAGCCGTAGCGGCAGCGATTGACACTATATATGTCAGCGTCACGCACCGGCTAAGCCTCAGATGCTAAGCCAAGAGGCCTAATGAAGAGATGGCTCTGAGATAGTGTGATAGTGTCGCTGCGAGCAGCAAAAGCGGCCAGACGAGCGTAATTTTTAGAACTGTGAGTCGCGTATTTCGGTTGCTTAATTTCTGCTTCATTTGGTTCCAGACAAAAGGCCTGTTTGGCTCACACCACGCAAAATGAGTTGTCTGCCAACATAACTTAGAATTTTTATAGCTGACCCCCTACTGTAAATGTCATTCGATAGCGTGACGTGCGTTCGCGTTTGCGTTAGGTAGATTCGGACCAAACAAAGTCTGCAGCGGATTTGATAGCCCACGCAGTGCAAGTGTCATTTATACGTCATAATTTCATAGAAGTTTGACGTTTAAAATAACACTTGCCCTGCGTCGGCTATCAAATCCGCTGCAGACTATTCTTGGTCTGACTCTATGTCTATTTTTGTATGGACTTAGAACAGCACGCCTAGCGGGACGTTTTGGAAACTCAAATACTCACACAAAGTGACACTTAACGCAAACGCGTACGCCAAGTCACGCTATCGAATAGGTATAGGGGTACTGTTTGGTTCACACCACGCAAAATGAGTTGTCTGCCGACATTAAAATTTCTACAGCTTAAATTACGTAGCTCACAACTCACAATATTACGCTCGTCTCGCTTCGCTTGCTTTTGGCGTTGAGCTATAACCCAACTCCAATTGAAAATCTAATTTTAATACCGCCATCTTGCGGTAGGAAGATTAATTAAAGTGAACCAGCAATGGAATTACCTACTCTTGCTTGTTTCATTACTCGAGAGACTGTGGCCGTCAAGTTTTCCGATCGCGGTGAAAAGTAATAAATAATAAAAGTAACAGAAGACTGATTAAAAAGGAATCGGTAAATGACATTTTAAAGAATTACTAGTGTAAAATGGGCGATTTTATTTAAAGTTGTCCCCTACACTTTTATTTCATATTTGGGATTTTTTATGTTATTTCTACTCAGAATCACGAGCTCTTTCTATCATAATAGGAGAAAAGTGTCCCAAGGTTTTTATTTCCATTCCGTTACCATTTTTCATAGACTTTCTATGGCGGTCGCGGAATGGAAAGATGGAAAATCATATGGAAATTTTGAGACACTTATTCTCCTATTAGGACCAAAAGAGCTCATTATTCTGTGTAGAAATAACATAAAAAATCCCAAATTTGAAAAAAAAGTGTAGGGGACTACTTTAAATAAAATCGCCCAAATTTCATTCGACAGCGTGACGTGTTGACGTTATGTCTATTTTCGTATGGGATTTGGAACAGCGCGCCAAGCGGGACGTTATGGAAACTCAGAATCCCATACAAAATAAGACTTAACGCAAAGGCGTACGTGACGTCATGCTATCGAATGAAATTTACACTAGGGGAACTGATGTAGTGTACAATCCTTTGCCATCGTATTTATTCGGAAACGTTCGTATTTGTGATGCTACTCCAGTAAACCTCAGATACTTGACGCCAATGTCTGTCTGTCTCTGTGTGCTTGTCTGTGGCATTGTAGCTCTCCAACAAGAAAAGCGAGTTTCCTTGTGGTGTTAGAAATCGATCCAGTATGAAGAGTATCAGCTCTTTTCCAAAATGACGTAACGCATTATTGGTATAAAAATGATATTTTTGGGATATTTCGTCGGGATTTTTTTAAGTTTTTGATATAATAAGTTATGCCTTGTTAACCATGTCACGTACTAGGTTCTGCGGCAGACATACCAAACTCATTAAAGCCGGCAGATGTCCGTGATCAATACAGCCCCGATATAAATGATTCGGTAAATAGCGGATAAGGTATCGCTAACCTATTAACGCTACTTAAATCTTCTTCTTCCTCGCGTTATCCGGGCATGGTTGCCACGGCTCATGCGAGTCTGGGATCCGCTTGACAACTAATCCCAATTGGCGTACTAGTTTTTACGAAAGCGACTGCCATCTGACCTTCCAAACCAGAGGAAAGGCCTTATCGGAATTTTCCGGTTTCGTTACGATGTTTTCTTTCACCGAAAAGCGAATGGGTAAAATTCAAATGTTATTTCGTACATAAGTTCCGGAAAACTCGTTGGTACGAGCCGGGGTTTGAACCCGCGACCATTGTATTGAAAGTCGCACGCTCTTACCGCTAGGCCACCAGCGCTAACGCTATTTAAATATTTTTAAATAATCCTCATCAAAAACAAACTTAAGAGGGTCTGGTATAAGGTGTAAGGCAGAAAATTAGAAGGGAACAAAAGATATGGCTCGCCGCGCGAAACTTGCGACGGATAATAACGGTTAAATTTTATTTGGGTACTGCGGGTGGTATCAATATAAACACGAAGACAACAACAACTTTACACTCTTGTAAAACAAAGAACCAAGACTCGGAACCGGTTTTTTCTTCATACAAATAATACCGGTATTATTTCGTTCTTTAGTTTATTATTTCATTTTTAATGGGTCGATCTAATAATACTAAGTTGTTACCTAAATACACGATTCAGTCTTACGTAAAGAGCATAAAATAATTAAAAATATTGGCCTATTTCGGGTTTTTCAAAAAAACCGGTTCCGAGCCTTGGTTCTTTGTTTTAAGTATTTTTAAATCGCGTGTAACGCGATTAAACTCCATTATTTTACTTTTTTTTTAATCGCGTTAGACTCGTATGATTATTAATTATGTGTACAAAACGCGAGAGTTTGAAGTATTAATGTATTTTTCACCTCAGCAGCTCGAACAAGGGTACTTTGCTTCTTAAAAACAGTGAGCAAAATGCGATTTTGCTCACTGAGTCATTTTGTCTCACTCAGTGAGCAAAATGCGATTTTGCTCACTGAGTGAGACAAAATGACATTCAAGTGAACTTTATAGTCAAATGTCATTTCAACATGCGGGGTCTAATACAAGTTCGATATAAGTACTTGGGTTCTATTATCTCTGTCCCTCTAGGTATGTTCTCACTGCTTAGGGTGAAAAATTTTGTGTACTACACGAGATCAAAGTTATTTAAATCTCGTGCGCTTTTGAATCCCTTACTACGCTCAAGATTCTAAATTAGATTCACGAGCGTAGCGAGTATTATAGAATCTTTCGCTTGCATTATCATCATCAGAATTTAAGAGCTATGCTCTTGTCAGTGGAGTAATCGCCACTCTTCTTTTTTCTGGGCCAGCCTTTTAAATCCCTCGTACGACACGACAGAAACTCTATCTTTTATTTGGCTGAGATATGTGAGCCTGGGCCTTCCTCTGCGTCTTTTCCCCTCAATCTTGCCCTCCAGGATGTTTAAAAAGAATCTGTCGTGCCGTATCAGGTGGCAAACCATCTTGCCCCTTCTGTTAGCTACTGTGTCTAACAGGCATCTTTTCTCTCCTGCCATGCTCAGAACCTCCTCTCGTTTTCCTTTCTGTCCAGCTAATCCTTAGCATCCTCCGCGAACACCACATTTCAAAGGCCTCTAATCGCTCTCTGTCCCGTTGTGTCAGTGTCCACGTCTCGCACGCATATAAAGCAATGCTCCAGATATACGCCTTAACTAAGCGTTTTTTCACATTCTTCGAGGGGACTCAAAATAAGCACTCGAAGAAATATCAAACTTTGATCTCTTGTTGTACAAATAACTATTTAGTACATAAAAATTGTCATATATGAACAATTTTTTTTATTTATGAAACAATTAATGGCAGTTGTCCATAAAAATAATCGGTTCAAGCGGACCTTAAGGTTGAATAAGAACTTTATCATAAGTTTTTTAATAACTAGCGACCCGCCCCGGCTTCACACGGATTACACAAAAGCTTAACAAATTACACACCAAAACCTTCCTCAAGAATCACTGTATTGATAGGTGAAAATAACCGCATGATAATCCGTTCAGTAGTTTATAGGCAGTCATCGTACATTTTCCAGCATTTTTGGTGCAGCGGAGTGGTGTTAACGGAATTGGTATAAATAATTTCAACCCTAATGATTAATTAGCGTTAATTACGTTAATATTAACCTTAATTTACCATTTCAGTTGAAATTATCTATACCATTTCCGTTAACACCACTCTGCTGCACCAAAAATGCTGGAAAATGTACGATCACTGTTTATAAGTTTATCGCGCTGTACATACATAGTATCATCGGCGGGGTTCTTCCGATTTATAATGTGTACCTAGTGATGAAAATACCGCATCCTCTTTTTGTAAGTCAGGGTCAGAACCGAGATCTCGAGGTCAACGATGAAGGGGAAAAATATTTTTCCGACTTTCCACTCCCCACGTGACTGTACAAACAGCAATACCCTTAACTGATCCTCGGTGGACCTTATGCGTTTAGTAATAAGGTTTACCGATGGTTCAGAATAAATAATAGTACTAGGTACGGAAGACTCACTCTCTAACAAAACGCGTCTGTTACGATCAGGACAGATATGGCCGCTAGGTGGCGACAGCGCCACATGCGATGGCTAGGCACCAACATTGGTGTGGAACGGATGTACCTGTAGCAAAGCGACGAAATCGCGGAGTGAGCCACGCCTGCCGATGGACAGTTAACAGTGTGGGCGATGCCCACCGGCACTATCTCAGGACCAAATAGAATCTTGTCTTTATTATTGATAACACATAAGCCAGTGTTTTTTTTAGTACAAAGTCTACATTTTAAACAAAAGTATTTTTTCTTACACCCACTTTGATTTTCCGTTTTCAAATTCTTTACATCGCAGAGCTATAGATTAATGTTAAAACACCGAACTGAACCCAGTACCGTCTTTACCATAAGGGCATACGGGGCCCGTGCCCAGGGCCCCCATCCTCAGGGGGCCCCCAAGGACAAACAGTAACAGTATATTTGATTACCCATAATAAATAGAAGATCATAGTAGAAAAATGTTAGTTTAATTAGCTTTCTTTACTTTCCAAAAGGGCCCCAAATTCCTATGTGCCCATGGGCCCCAGCATAGTTAAAAACGGCCCTGCCTGAACCCCTAGTGTAAGTTTTATTGGAAAGCGTGATGTTCGTTCGCTTTTGTGTTATGTTATGTATATTTTTGTATGGGATTTTGAACAGCGCGCCTAGCGGGGCGTTTTGTAAACTCAACATCCAATACAAAATGACACTTAGCGCAAACACGTAGGGCAAACCTTGGCTTATCGGTGATACATGGTAATTCGGTGATACTCCGTTATAATCTTACACAGTTCTCACCATGAGGAAATGCGAGCTATAAAATCATTGGCAGCTGTCAGTTTTGATGCTTGCAATTGGGTTGGCAGCGATTTAATTGCTTACATTTCAGCATTGTAAGCTCTGCGAAAGATAACAACCCATTATCACCGAATTACCAAATATCACCGATAAGCCAAGGTTTGCCCTACGTCACGTCACGCCATCGAATAAAATTTACACTAGTGGTACCCCATACTTTATTATAACCAGACATCGTTTTTAGGGTTCCGTACCCAAAAGGTAAAACGGGACCCTATTACTAAGACTTCGCTATCCGCCCGTCCGTCCGTCCGTCCGTCCGTCTCTCTGTCACCAGGCTGTATCTCACGAACCGTGATAGCTAGACAGTTGAAATGTTCACAGATGATGTATTTCTGTTGCCGCTATAACAACAAATACTAAAAACAGAATAAAATAAAGATTTAAATGGGGCTCCCATACAACAAACGTGATTTTTGACCAAAGTTAAGCAACGTCGGGCGTGGTCAGTACTTGGATGGGTGACAGTTTTTTTTTTGCATTTTTTTCCCGTTTTTTTTCATTATGGTACGTAACCCTTCGTGCGCGAGTCCGACTCGCACTTGTTATAGTATTTTTGGTGCAGCGGAGTGGTGTTAACGGAATTGGTACCTATAGATAATTCCAACTGAACTCTCTTCTGCACCGAAAATGCTATAAAATTTACGATGTCTGATTATAACAAATGCTAGTATTACTAGTATAGCAGCCATCTTTGTCTGACTTAAACGGTTTAGCCAACAAAACTCAGTCCACATATAACTCCTCGTCCCCAGGTCCCTGTAGTCTCGTAAAACGACGCTTACGGCCCAAGGAATTATGGACTCACACTACACCGTACCGCTACAATATCTTACCGTCGAGCTAAATGAAAATATTTTACATTGATCGAAAAATAGCTAGAGCTTATTGTACAGCCACCACATGGGATTGTTATGCCATTTAGAGTTCTTGCTAAATTGAAAATTCTATAGCGTAAGGTAAGTATTGAATGGCGCAAAAAATCGCGGAGCGTGATATGTTGTAGTAATAATAGTCAGACATCGTAAATTTTATAGCATTTTTGGTGCAGCGGAGTGGTGTTAACGGAATTGGTATAAACAATTTCAACCCTCATGATTAATTAGCGTTAATTACGTTAATATTAACCTTAATTTCCCATTTCAGTTGGAATTATCTATACCGATTCCGTTAACACTCCGCTGCACCAAAAATGCTATAAAATTTACGATGTCTGGTAATTACATCGATTAACCCTTAAACAGGCCTGACGCATTTTTTACTTTTGATTACTGATTCGGGTAGGTAATAGCTTTATAAGTAAAGTAATTTATTATTATTTTTTATTATCACTAATTCTTAAAAAAACATAGTGGTTTTTATATGCCCACTGCCCGTTACCAATGGTGCTACGTGGTCCTTATATGGCCACTGCCTTGTTAGCCATACAGATTAGTTTTAAGGGTAAGTCACGTGAACATCACATTAACACTTGCGTTGCAAAATGCACTAGCTTCCAGCACTTGCTTGGTTCGCGCGGATGTCGTGGCTCATAAGATTGACCGTTGAATAAATATTTAATTTAAAAACCAAAGGAATATATATTACTTTTGTACTACGAGGGTTCATTATTCTAATAAATCTTACCCTTAAATTTCATGTAAACTCGTTGCATGGCAGTGGCCACATAGAAGCCACTTGAACGTGCCACAAACGGGCAGAGGGTTCATACGAACCACAAATTTTAGAGCACATATTTTACCAGAAAACTATAACTAAGGTAAATTATGACTTACGACACATACATTATCTAATAATCTACCAAAAAAATACAACACAATATACGTACAGTATTTCTTTACGGTGAAACAAACGTTTTTAGCGGGAGAAACGTACAAAAACTGCCATTTTTTGTCGATTTGAACTTGACAACTTAAATGTCAAAGAAATTTATATTGACATCTCCCATTTTTATACGTTCGGAAATCACCCACTTTATAGACTTTACGGCAATGACATTTTGCGGTCGATGTATTTACTATGCTCGTCAAGAAAATAGTTATTTGTACAACAAGAGATCAAAGTTTGATATTTCTTCGAGTGCTTATTTTGAGTCCTGTGCAAGCGAAAGATTCTATAATAGATTCACGAGCGTAGCGAGTGAATCTAACTTAGAATCTTGAGCGTAGTAAGGGACTCAAAAGCGCTCGAGATGTAAATAACTTTGATCTCGTGTAGTACACAAAATTTTTCACCTGAGCAGTGAGAACATATCTATTTGACAACTTGAAAAATGTAATCCTTCTTCATCACTTAATACCTGCACTCACGTTTTCTTAAGATATACAAACAATTAAGTTTAATTACCGCAATCGAACACAAAAACAAAACGTAATAATAAATTTCAGTAAAATAATATGGAAATAACGAACATCAACTTGATCAACTGACACTTCAATCGCCAACTTTTTATTTTGTAAAAAAAGAACTTTGTAAGATACGGTCCGAATTGCGGATACGTACTATTACTCAACTATGGTAGAAATTCTTAAAAGTAAAATGATTAATTTTGCGTGATAATCTGTGTATTTTTTGAGTTCATTATTTTAATTGTACAATAAAATACCTAAAATATAGTATTTAATCAGTTTCTATCAAATCTTAAACTTTATTTTTATTAATTAATTATTAAGAATAAAATTCATACTCGTACGTGGTTTGGAACGATGCGGTCTGAAGTTTTCGGGGGTCTATTATAAACCCTCAATATACCGTTGAATGTCGTTTTAACTTTTTTTTGTCTGTTTCGTTTTGCTAACAGTGTGAAAGGGACAGAGATAATAGAACCCAAGTATTTCGAATTGTGTTAGACCCCGCATGTTGAAATGACATTTGACTATAAAGGTCACTTGAATGTCATTTTGTCTCACTCAGTGAGCAAAATCGCATTTTGCTCACTGTTTTTAAGAAGCAAAGTACCCTTGTTCGAGCATCTGAGGTGAAAAATCATTTGTTATGTGGTACCTATAGATACACTACCTGTTTAAGGGTTAAGACGTATGACTCAATTGTTTGAATTAAGCCTAGGTAGGCATAGATACTACAAGTAGTACAAGTAGTATCTATGCCTACCAATATTACATTACTACATTAGACATAAGTAGAAATTTACTAAAAGCTCAAGCACGGTACGGTGTAAGATTCGTCCTCTCCCGCGGGACACCGAAAAATTCACTCGTACGACAAAACCCTTGGACACAATTTATTGTGCGACGCCCTCCGCCGGGACGCGGAGTAATGGAAACTGGTCCACGAGTGTGACGCCGAAATATCACTTACATATAAATAAAAATAAAACTACTAAACATTACCTATTTTGGCGACCGGCGTGGCTTCGTTGGATCACCAGGCGGCCTAGCCAAAGTGACGATCGCTTGCGCTTCGCCATCGATTCGCTTTGCGTCTCCCTATCCTCTTCCACAGTGACTGTTGCGTTTCGTTCCTGCTCTTGAGTTGTAGTGCATAATTTGTTTTCCATCGTATTTTCTCGGAAACTTTCGTATTTGTCATGATACTTCAGTCAACCTCAGTGGTTTTTGTACAGAGACTGACTGAAATAGCAAATACACTTTCGTACGTTTCCGTGAAAAAAAAAACAATCGAAAATAAACCAGCAGTTTTGCAGTAAATTATAGAAACTAGTTCAAGGTACATTTTCTTCTTATCCGGGGTTAAGGGTGACGTTCTACGGGTAACTTATGGCGGTCGGCGCTTACGTCGCGTAGCCCCGCGTTGGTTTTGAGGCGTCGTTTACAAAAGCGTAAGCGCCAACCGTGGTATGGTGTACCTGTGAAACGTCGCATATTCTCCACGCTAAGTCGCCCGCCAAAGTTTACGTGTAGGTAGTAGGTATCTACCATGGCGCGGCCATTCATGTCAAGAGTGCCAGTCGGTACACACAGCGTGGTCGTAGTCTAGTACTACTGAACGTGACGTTCAGATGTCACCTGCAGCTGTATTACTGCTGCTTATTAACGCAGCGCTGTAACTGTCGATTTCCTTGATCAAATAAGTGACGGATTGAAGTTTCTTACCAATTCTGAGTTATTAGGTACAGGTTCAACGTTAAAATCCGCGCGATCGCCAAATCTTCCGTCGTAAGTACATGCGGCGTGCCGTATCTTTTGTTCATTTCTATTTTCCTGGTTGGCTTACTGGTTGGCCCATTGTGTTCCGTTCCGTTGGTTCGCCCACACTCGCTAACCAACAGAACAATAGTCTGATAAGGTCACTGTTCAACGCACGTGATGCGAATACTCGAACGTGGTGTACATAATTGCAGACTTCCAGTGGCTAGGTGTGTATATGTCGACGGCCAATCGTAAGATCAGGCATATCGCGAAATTCCTAGGCATATCGTGAAACGTGAAAATCTTTGACCCGTTCCCTGAGTCGACGGAGCCCCGCCGGGCAGCCCCGCCACGCGGGGCTCCTATTTCTGGGCAGTTTGCCCTTCGGGCATCTGAAGCAACCTAACGAACCTATCCTACATATGCATTGGTTTAATGTGACTATCGTCAAAACATTACACAGGAACATTACGATCTGCCTGATCTTACGATCGGCCTACGACATATAGAAGACTGACATCTATACCGGGCGTCGTCATTATTGTTAGGTTACGACGTTTTGGTCGCGTTACAGGTTGCGATTGCGACAATTTTCTTGTTTGGTTTCTCTTCTCTATAGTAATCAATAAAAACTTTTTACAAAAAAAATCAAACCGACTTCAAAAAGGATGAAATAAAATATTATCCTTTTTGAAGTCTATGCGTTACCAACTGATATGTTTGAAGTCGGTGCCAAGCCAAATTTTGAAGCAATACCATGATTTTGGTGCGATTCGATAACGATGTACGTTGGATTGCCTTACACGACGACAATGAATGTACTTTCTGTAGGTACAGTCGACGTTAAAAATATGTTTTCACTTTTCGCCTTCTTACAAAGGAGTAAGGTGCAAAAGTGTAAACATATCTTTGACGTCGATTGTATCTAAGAACACACCTCAGAACACACGATCAAACCTTTTTGGCGCAGTCTGTACCATGTTTATCGGCACATTAGTGGAAATCCAATGCATTTTTTTCCGTCGTATTTTTTAAAGAGCATTTCTTACTAATGCTCGAATAGTCTATAGCACGCAAGTGTGAGATTGGGACTGCGTTATTTCCCGTCCCTTATCCAGAGGACTACATTTGAAAATATAAAACAATTCAAGAAATTTACCTTCTTGCCAAATTTCACCTAAAGCGCCGTCGTCGTCGCTGTCGCCTTTTCATGGCTAAACAACTGGTTCAGTTGTTTAGCCATGAAAAGGCGACAAAGAGGCAGACAGAATTACTTACACATTTATAATAGTTATTAGTACAGTTCTAATGGGATTTATAGCCATAAAGCTGATTATTTTTGACTGGTATTGTTACTACTAGGCTTGGCACCGACTTCAAACATATCAGTTGGTAACGAATAGACTTCAAAAAGGATAATATTTTATTTCATCCTTTTTGAAGTCGGTTAGATTTTTTTTGTAAAAAGTTTTTATTTTCCCATTTTTAGTTTTAACGCATTGTTAAGAGCGCGACGCATGAATGAAAAACAAGATCATGTTTAACACTAAATTCGTGTACCTATTACTTTAATAAATATGTAATCAGGATTTTTCTCGAGTCCGTCTGGGAAATTATAATTCCTGTCACTACACTAAATCCATCCTCCGCCCCGCCACTGACCCAATCCCTCAACGCCCCGATCACTCAACCTCACAGCCCCTGACGAACCCAACCCCTGAATCAGGAACCCCTCGACCCTGAACCAGCAACCCTTCAACCGCCATTCCCCGACCCCTTAATCCCTGACCCCTTAACTCCTTACCCTAACCCCCGATCAGTAGCCTTACCAGCTTACCACGAGTTTGACATTGATATATTCGCTAGCGTGTGTGTAACTTACTTTCTTTGCATCTCGCTCGTACTGGCATATTAGTGCGAGCGAGATGCATAAAAAGTAAGTTAAGAAGACGTTAGCGAATATGTCAATGTCAAACTCGTGGTAAGGCTACTGATCGGGGGTAGTGTCAAATTCATGGTAAGGCTACTGTCGCACTACATCAAATTGGTGGTTTTCGGAAGCAAATGCTCGAGTTACTTTAGGAAACACCAAAATCACTTTACACGTGCCTTTAAGAATTGAGGAGTTCCCTCAATTCCTCATGGATTCCATCATCAGACCAGAACCAAAAATAATACGGAAACACCTTGGAGGTAACTTCTTCCAAACAAAAAAAGAATTACTCAAATCGGATCACAGGTGCCGGAGTAATCGCTGAACAACTACATTTAAAAAAATCATCATCATCATCAGGTCTACTTCATCAAATTGGTGGTTTTCGGCAGAAAATGCTCGAGTTGCTTAAGAAAACACCCAAATCACCATGCTTGTGCCTTTAAAAATTGAGGAGTTCCCTCAATTCCTCATGGATCCCATCATCAGAACAGAACCAAATTAATATGGGACTAACTTGGAGGTAGCTCCTTTCAAACAAAAAAATAATTACTCAAATCGGACTACGGATGTCGGAGTAATCGGTAAACGTACATAGCAAAAAAAAAAAAAAACAGCCACAACCGAATACAGAACCTCCTTCTATGAAATTGAAGTCGGTTTAAAATCAAATCAAATGAAAATCATTTTATTTCGGATATAAATCCATAGTTGTTAATTAGTTACATTTAAAATTAACTTATAAAATAGTGTTAGTAGAATTACAATGTAATCTTAACCTATTAAGTACTTAACTACCGTGAATATAGCCAACTTTGCCACCAGGGGAAACTTTGCCCAAAACGACAATTTTAAGCAAATTTGTTAATGTAGAAAAATTTAAAATACTTATGGCCACCCTGCTATTTTTAGCAGAAAATAGGTTAAATTTGTGACAAAACTATACACCAAACATGTGCACAACTTGACTTGGGAATTTTCAGCGAGTTGTCAAATATATTTTGGCGGGCAAAAAATTGTTAAAAAATTAATGCATGTAGAAAAAAATTGAGAACCCCTTGACAAATATTTCCGGGTTTCAGATATAAAACATGAAGCATAGATTATGTCCATTGAGGTTTAATCTAAAAAGGACTAAACACACAAAAGTTTTGGCGGTGGGCAATGTAATCCGGTAATTGACAGACCTATGGATGCCAACATTGCCCACCACCAAAAACGGCTTAGGGTTGTCACTTTTGACAAATTTACCCAACTTCGCAAGTAAAAGAAGGTTATGTTTGTACACTAAAGTAAGTTTATAAATATATACTGTATTTGATTGGTCTTATTATCCTTTATTTAGATGTTTTATCCCTTTTACGCATGAAAAATACAGCAAATCTCATATTTTAGGTTTTCTCTGAAGTGACAACCCTAGCCTTTGTAAAATGCTTAGGTGAGTCTTGTATGGAATAGGGCGAAAACGGGTAGGCAACATTGCCCACCCGATTTATTCAAAAGTTTACGTACTCGTACTTATCGATAAGTTATTAACAGGGAATGGTAGGATTTCCCAAAAACTTTTTGTGATTCTTAGACATCATCATCATAAGAGCTGTATTTCAGCACCAAATTGACGTGGGCAATGTTGGCCACAACCCCGGATATCTTTGCCAATCCTCTAAAACGCCAAACAATTGGGAGTAAACAGGATTAAAAAAAAAAAATCTTCAAGTAAACTGACGCGGTTGATTACAATGGACGTGCTGAGCAAAAAAACGTCATACGATGTCATATATTTTTTTTGAGAAATTCGTGTTTTTTCGAAAAAAGCGGGCAAAGTTGGCTATATTCACGGTACTTATTTATCTACTACAGTGTGGAGTTTTGTCCACTGCTGCAGTAGAGGGGAGTCCCACCTATCCAACAACGCTATCATGATACTGTTAGCGCTGCCCCTGTAATATCTCAACGATAGTAAACAACTAAACAGTGCCATCTACAACAATAATGCGAACCTCGTCAATAATATAGGTATGGAAGCTAATACTCTTGACTAAATCCCAACTCTCTGATTGGGTGTGACTGGTGTGAGCCGTGTGAGGCTAGGCCCTTTGTACCGATGCTGTTTGCAACCGCTAAGCTTAGAGTTAAACAATGATTGCTTTTACCCATACATTTCTGATTCTGATTCGGGACTTGTGTACGAAATATATATCGTTTGATATGCAAAACTTGAATACCTACACTCTGGGCTTTGAGCTGATTTGTATCGCAAGAATATGGTAGATTATACAACAACCCCAAGTGTACATTTCATTCGATATCGTGACGAGCGTTCGCGTTTTGCGTTGTGTCTATTTTTGTACGGAATATTGAACTGCGCACCAAGCGGGACGTTTTGGAAACTCAAAATCCTACAATGTGACACTTAACACAAACGCGTAGCGCGTACCTACGTCACATCGCGCTATCGAATGAAATTCACATTAAAGACACTATAAAATCTTCTCGTTCACGTATCACTTTATCTCGATCAAAGAGAATCGATAGTATAGAGGGCTATTGCCATAGTAAATTTTGTATCCCATCTATCGACACACGATTAAAACTTAAAATAAAATTGAAAATGTATAAATTAATCAAAAATATGTATACGGATAAATGATTTTTAATTTTTATTGTTCCATACTGATCCATGTTCTTTCACTGATATGTGTTAAAATTGTTAAATATCAAACGGTGTCGTCAACGCCATCTAGCCGAAAATAGGCCAAAGGTATGGCGCCATCTATTCGAGACTGACTTTTTCTCGATTGCCGAGGCACGTTTTTTTCTTAGACTTTATTTATCTTATACGGAGTTACATATATCTTTGATCTCGATCCAACAAACACATTTACTTGCCTACAACTTCCGAAAAATAATAATTATTCTTTTTAACTACACTATCCCTACTCTAAATTTATTCTATTGAACTAAACTGGGACGAATTTGTGAAATGAATCGGGAGGCTTTTTACTCTGCATTTTGGTAACAATAACACAATTGACGAAAATTAGGACTTAATCCTTTGCGATAAGGCTTACGAATGGACAAAACTGTGTCCACAATAATACAGTCGCCGTCAGATATGTCGGAGCAGCCGAGGTGCTCAAAATTGTCTGAACACACACTCTGACGCCTTGACAATAGAGACGTAGGTATTCAGATATTTGTGAGCACCTTGGCTGCTCCAGTATATCTGATAGCGACTACAAGGAAATCCGCGTAGAATATTGGGCCTTAAGACAGGTCCTTCAAGTATTTTTAGGTTGGGCTTAATAAAAATAAAAATTAAGGAAATATGTTTTTAATTTATTTTCTAAACTACCAAAAATATCTTGAATATTTTTACGTGACAGCTTACTTCATATAAAAACCGGTCAAGTGCGAGTCGGACTCGCGTGCCAAGGGTTCCGTACATTACCCAATTTTTAACAATGTATTTTTTTAGATATGTGGAACGTTTATGAAAATATATATGTCTTTAAAAAACCCGTAGGGGTCGGATCACAAACTAAGTAATTAAGTCCGACTCACGCTTGACTGCACATTTCTAATGAGTTTTCCTGTCTATAGGTAAAGAACTATTTTGTGTATTTTTAACCGACTTCCAAATCTCAAAAGGAGGAGGTTATCAATACGGTTGTATGTTTTTTAATGTTTGTTACTCCATATCTCCGTCATTACTGGACCGATTCAGAAAATTCTTTTTTTGATTGCATGTATATGCATACAGATTAGTCCCGTTTATGTCAAAACCCAGTTCTGATGATGGGATCTATGAGGAATCGAGGGAACTCCTCAAATCTTAAAGGCATACATACTCGTACAGTGATTTTGTGTTTTTATCAACAAATCAAGCATATTAATACATCGTTGATTTGTTTGGACCTGGACTTGGACCATGACCTAGACCTGGTTCTGGACCCGAACCCGGACCTTGACCCGGTTCGGTTGAGAAGTCGGTTTTTTTCTATTAAAGATTATTTTCAAAATTTTAGACCAGTAGTTTTGGACTCGGAGATAAAGGGAGTGGAATGGTCGGATAGACAGACGCACGAGTGATCCTATAAGGGTTCCTTTTTTTCCTTTTGAGGTTTGGAACCCTAAAAATGAACTGTCAAGGGTACCATCATTAATTGGAGAGCGGTACAATTTGAGTTGAGCTTGCAACGCCATCTATATTTTATTCATAGGGCTTCACTCCACCCTAGTAATACTAGGGTAACTTTACTATTATTTGCTATTATCAAAGACAACTTCGTATAAGACGAATAAAGTCTAAGGAAAAAACGTGCCCCGGAATTCAAGTAAAAGTCATTCTCGAATAGATGCCGCACACACCTTTAGCCTATCCTCGGCTAGATGGCGTGACGACACCGTTTCATATTAACAATTTTAACACTTAGATATCAGTGAATGAACATGGATCAATATAAAAATAATAAAATCATTTATCCATATATATATATATACATTTATTGATAACTTTATACGTTTTCATTTTGAGTTTTAGTCGTGTGTCGATAGATGGCAGTAAATTTACAGTGACTACAAAATTTACATTGACAGGACCCCTCTATACTATCTATTCTTTTTGCTATTATTAAATAATCGTGATCTAGGTACTTATTGATTTTCGAAGGGTATTTGAGTATAAAATAAAAATTCTGTAATACCTTTTGAGTTTTTACTGCCCGACTTTAAACGGTGAACCTTAGGTATCATACTACCGAGCGCTTTTTCAACGCGCGTTAAAAAAGCGCTTGAATCCGTCCGCACGCTAAATTTGATTTAACGTCCAACGCTTATGTCGAAAATCCAACGCTTGATAAAAAGCGCCACCGCCATAGTGTGAATAAATACACTTGCATCCATTTGTCATTCAAACGCGCGTTGTAAAAGCGCTCGTGCGTATGAGGCCTTATATTTTTTTTATATTTAAACGTGCCTACTAAAATAATTAGGTAGGTTACAATTACTAGGTTTTCGGAACTAATAACCAAAATAAAGAAAAAGATGCTAAGTACGATGAATTTCCCACCTGTTCCTACCTCTATCGCACGTGCGCGTAATTATATAGCTGTCCCGCCCATGATGCCGGCGGTCATCGGTCAACGCCACTGTGCGAGCGGGACAGCAATAGAATTAAGCGTGGGCGATAGAGATAGCAACAGGCGGGTCATTGTACGATGTTTTCGTGCTTAGCGTTCTTACACAATAAAACAACAAATGTCCACATATAAGAAAACTTTATTAATATAAAATGCAATAATATATGCTACGGCCCAACGCTGAGGGCCAGAACAAAAATACATCACTTTATTACTCTGTAGGTACATATCTGATACAATAACTATAAGTATATACACAGTCCCGGCTGATGAAAGCCGTGGGGCGTCCGCTAGATGGCGCGGGCACGCACGTGTGCGCCATTGTGGGTAATGGATCCTCTACATGATGGGCCAGCGCCGGCCACTCCAAGGGACGCAACCATGCGGTAGAATGAGATAGCAATATCACTTGCTCCCTCTAACGCATAAATGCGTCCCTTGGAGTGGCACTGGCCCATCGTGTATAGGAGCCATAAAATCCGTCGCAAGCGTCCGCGCCAGTTACCAACGCTCATACTAGTGTTCGTTAACCCGCTCACCCGCGCCAGCTAACGGACGCCCGTAGTGTGGACGCACTTCTGGGAATCCGCGGCCATACTGACCAGAGTTTGGGTGAAAATCGGCCATCGTGTAAAAAGTATCTCGAATATTAGTGTTAAATTTATTCACTCTAAGTATTCATAGCTTCATAGCTTAGGTCGGCCGCCATCTTTTTTTTGTCAGTTAACCGCCAATTCCCAAAAGTGTGGTATTAAATACGCGTAAATACGCGCATAACTTAATAAAAATCCGTCCACATTTCATTTAAAAGCGTGGCAACATAGAATACTGAAGAAAGATGGCGAATGCGCGAGAATACGACTTCTAAGTTATATCACATGCGTCAAAGTTATGTATACATCTTTCTCCTTAACATAGTGGGTTAAAGAATAAAATTGTATACATATTCGACACAACCGGCAAATTATACTCTGTGCCATTGGCATAAAGATGACCGGTTATTCCTAGAGATTGACCAGTTTTAAAGCGCGCGATTATTTTATGCGTTGACAAAGATCGAGTACGTAACTTACTTTCTATGCATTACGCTAGTACTCGCATATTAGTGCGACCGAGATGTATATAAAGTAAATTACGTATACGCTATATGTCCGTTTTGACACTGTCAGTGACTCGTGGTACGTGTACTACGGGTATACTGATGCGAAACGGTGTAATGCAAAACAACCGCGCGCTTAAACTGCGCGCAACACCAAGGTACCTACGCTCACCAAATAATAAAAGGCGATTCTACTAAGTCCCAACGTTCTTTTAAAAGGACAATATAAAATCGAATTTTGAACTATAATGGAATATAAGAAGGTTCGAAATTCAAAACTGCAAATTATCTAGAACTTAGGATGATCTAACACTTTATTTGGCCGAAAGTGGGAAGTGGTGCACTTTAAAAATGGCCTATCTCTAGGAATAACTTAACCTAGATCGTTATCGTATGTCGCAAACGAAAAGAGACAAAGTGTCAATTGAAACAGCCTTCGAAAATGTATTTTACAATAATACAGCTAAGCTATTGTTGTAAAACTAATCTGTGATTATTTGTGAAGCAAATTGACGAATGATCAAATTTTAAACACCCGATTCAATAGGGGGTATTACTGCAATGTTCTGCCGCCAGAGTGCAGCACTAGCACCTATCGTAAACCATAGAGTAACTTATACATACCTACCTCACAGATAATAAAATATGACATTGGTGCATCAAGGCGATTTGTTTACAAAGGTCCTACCGGGAATAGCGAAAATCGAAATTTAGTTATCTGCCTCTTCTTCGCTCGAATATGCAAAAGTTATAGAGGTTTTATAATGAAATTTCGATTTTCTTGTTTCGCGGTAGACCCTCAGATTGTGGATTGTGATAGTGGCGCCCCCTGCGCAGAGTTTCGCGTATTCCCTATTGCCCTACGTCTAATTTATTATATTATGCTCTCCTCGTGAATCTTAAACGGATGTAGAGTTAGACCATGACAGGTCTGCAACGATTTTGATAGCACACGCAGTGCAAGTGTTATTCATACGTCATAATCATAGAAGTTTGAGCTTTAAAATAACACTTGCCCTGCGTGTGCTATCAAAATCGTTGCAGACTTATCTTGGTCTAACTCTAATAAAAAACCATGTGATTCTGTTGTTCGGCCAATGACATAGCTGTGTACTGTATAAGTACAGTTGAGTTCACAATACTTAGAAGCCAACGTTCCAAAAATACATTAACACGCCTCGAAGGCACTGACAATAAGTTCGTGTAAACATATTTTTGGAAAGTTGTCTTGTAAAGATGTTTGTGGACTCGACCGTACAAAATTGTACAGTCAAAGTTTAAAGTTTATTTCCGTACCATTTGGTACCTTGTCACCGTGACAATCAATATGAAAAAGGTATTAAATGGTAAGTATAAATTTTTCAAACTCGAAGGGGGCTGTCCATAAATTACGTCATCGATGTTTGTCGATTTTTGACCCCCGGCCCCCTAAAATCATCCAAAAATCATGCTTGAATGACCCCGTTTCCTCCTACGACATGCTACTATCATCCGATGTCCAGACCCCCTCCCCCCCCCCCTAATTGGAAATGACGTAATTTATGAATAGCCCCAAGGATAGGACGACACCTGTCATCTCCATATAATTTATAACCTAAATTCTATTGAAATGACAGGTGTCATCCTACCCTTCAAGTTTGAAAAATATTATACTGAAATTAAATTTCTTGACCACCTCATTGACGGAATAGAATGACCGATTCGACTCTTGTTTTTTTTTTAAGATTCGTATAGAATATGTTTTTGTAAGATTCAGATAGAATGCTGTTTTTTAAGATTCAGATAGAATTTGTTTTTTTAAGATTCAGATAGAATAGAGAGTATAGAGACTATAGGTAGGTGTTTTTTTCTTAATATTGTTAATAAAGTTTAAAACTTGATCGCTCGCAACCGACACGTTGTCTCTAAAATAATGTCAACAAATCTCAACAGCCATAGAAAGTTTTCAACCAAAACGGTAGTATTCTGTCCGTTGCGATGCATTAATGTATACACATTTTTTAAATCATATTTGAATATTCACTCCTGTACCATCACCATGAGTTTTACGCGGCCTTAAGAGGCCGGCCCATCAATGTGCGCACTAGCGCCACTGCTAAATAATCGTGATTATTTAAAAATAACGAAATATATTTAAAAAAGGGGACCGCCACGTACTGTATTTTGTATTTAAGTACCTTTTGAATACATCAAACTAGTTTTTATGTTGCTGGATTCGTCAATATATGCGTCCAAAGTTAAAACTGCCGTTTTTGTTTTGAGTTCATAGATCGACGAATCCGGCAACATAAAAACTAGTTTGATGTATTCAAAAGGTACTTAAATACAAAGCACAGTACGTAGCGGCCCCCTTTTTTAAATATCTTTTGTTAAATTTAATTAATCACGATTATTTAGCAGTGGCGCTAGTGTGCACGTTGATGGGCTCTTAAACGTTAGCGACTGCGTCAACTCTCCCTCGTACTGACTGGTTTAAAGGGGCCCACTGATTAACAGTCCGCCGGACGGTATCGGCCTGTCAGTTCTTCGGAACTGTCAAAATTTTGTTCTAATTGACAGGCCGATACCGTCCACCGGACTGTTAATCAGTGGGCCCCTTTAGTGTCACGCGGACCGTCCGTGCGGATCGCTCCGCACCGGACCAATATGTATTAAGTTCAGGGAGCGTTATAGAGGTCCGGCGGACTGTTAATCAGTGGGCCCGTTTAGACTAAAACCAGCCTTAAAGGCGGTCAACTAAGGGGTGTGTACAGAATGCGATTTGAAAATCACCTAGTCTACTTTTGTTCTTGAGAACACGGAAGGTTCACATAGTGTCATACATATTATTGCACCGCTCGGGCGAACTAACGCTTAACAAATAAGCTAAGATGCGTTAAGACTAAATGGCTATTAAAATACAACCGATTTAAGAAAGCACTGGAATGTACTGACAGACAGACAATACTGACAAACTTAATATTAGATAATCCGTTTTGTTACTGCAAGATCACAAAGGCGGTTCTGACAATTGCTTGGTAAAAAAAAAAACAATTATTACATGTTCATCCCTGTTGGAAAAATTGCACGTTTAAAATACCTAAAAAAAATCCAGTCGTTTTCACATAACCTAATTAATATAATTTCTAGAATAAATAAAATATATATTAACTGTCAGAACACTCGGCATAAATGCGAGTACATTTTTAATATGTTATACAAAGAAGAAGACATGATACGGTCAATAGACGATAGTGCGACCAAGCTAACTCTGCATTTGCAAAAGTGTGACATGTCATCATTATTATATAACATTGAGTTACTATTACTATAGGAAAGTCATACCAAACAATGTAATTGCGACCAAAACGTCGTAATCGCCGAGAAATTCATGGCGCTTACGCGTTAAGGTCGCCAGAAGACATTGAGTTACTATTACTATAGGGAAGCCATACAATGAAATTGCGACCAACCCATCGTAAGCGTCGAGAAATTAATGGCGCTTACGCGTTAAGGTCGCCAGATGACATTGAGTTACTATTACTATAGGGAAGCCATACAATGAAATTGCGACCAACCCGTCGTAAGCGCCGAGAAATTAATGGCGCTTACGCGTTAAGGTCGCCAGATTCACTCTCCGCTTCTAGTTTGCTGTCGGCTGTCAACTCATGGCGCAAAATACTGGTTCTCTGTGCCGGTTATTACGTAGGTACCTATTAATAATAGTTCAATGGTTTATAATCACAATCTCACTTTGTTCTGTTGGAGTCGGTGCAAAGTTAGATTAGTCGGACTCTAGACATATATAAATGGCTTAACAGATCACCATCTTTTCAGCTGGTCAGCGGGGGAGGGAAAAACGAAAGAAATGTGAAGTATGAAGAATTTTTTTAAATAATTAGCTCATGCTAAGCATGCTTTTTATAAGCATAGATTTTATTGTGGTGTATCGTGAAGAATAATTCCCAAATTTTAAATAAAAATGGCAAGATTTTAGTTCTTTTGCTATTTTGAATATATGTATTTATTTGACGGATGGTTAGTGATGTAAGCCATTGAAGAAACGAATACAGATATTGCTAGCTCCCGGCCAGATATAGGAAACTTAAAAATAGCGATGTAAATATATTTGTGACACACATATAAAAAGGTAGTACAAGAAATGTATAAGTTTACAACTAACATTAATACAAAATATTGATATGTTAATGAAAATATTGCGCGAGCATGCCTCATTAAAAATAATTGTGATGTGAATATAGTTATAAAAAAGTTGTAAAAAGCTTAAGAACTAGAAAAGGCATAAATATAAGTAATAAAAGTTCGTGCATTCTTAAAACGGTTGGGAGCCAAAAATATAAATTCAGGTTGATTCTAAACAAGAACGATGAATTTTTTATTTATTTGTATATTTTAATCATACCTATTTATATATATTTATACCAGTTAAACGGTTACTTACATATATATAATATATATTTAACTACGCTACCGAATATGCAGTTACCAGCCGTAGTGCATATATATATATATATAATGTGTATGTATATAAGTAATACATATCTAAACACCCGCCGTTAAGCACAATAATACGCACACATCCATACATTTCCTATTTAACATATGTTATACAACTATACGTATATTACTATATATTTGACTTATGAATCACATTTTTTTTCTGTAGCTTAAGTTTAAGTATAGATTTTTTTACACTTCCACTAAAATAATGTTAAAAGCTGTGAACGTAAACAAAAACATATTTTAACACATTTGTTTGATAGACTATAAAAGTGTTAAACTTTTGGTGTTATTTTTGGTCTTGGCAGACCGAACCTGTCTCTGTTAATAATAATAATAGGTATGTGCGTAAAATACACTATTAACCTTAATTATTCTAATCTTATAGTTCACATGACTTTAATTTCAAAAATGTATTTCACTCACAGTTGGTAAAACGGTTATAGATTAATTAGGTACCTATTTCATAATATTATAATATAATTATGTAATTATGGCTACACCAGAAATGTAGCTATACTCGACTTAATCTAGTCGTCGTCGTTACTCGTCCTTTCAACTAGCACGCAGAGGGATATTTTGTCACCTCTCTCCTTTTAATGCAAAACGGAATGCTAACGAGAGAGCGAGACCGAAACATCCAATGCGTACGCGGCGAAAGGACTTTAATTCACTAAACCGTTTACAAAAAACTGTAAATGCTATCAAAATTTGTGCTTAGGGTTTTAATAAACTATTTAAATACCATTGAGTTATTATTACTATAGAGAAGCCATACCAAACAATGAAATTGTCGCAATCGCAACCTGTACCACGCGACCAAAGCGTCGTAAGCGCCGTGAAACTCATGGCGCTTACGCGTTTAGGTCGCGAGACTCACGCTCCGCTTCTATGGTTTGTTGTCAAAACGACAGCAACTCGTGGCGCAAAATACTGGTTCTCTGTGCCGGTTCTATACGTTAGTAATAATAGTTCAATGTTAAATACCAATACAATCATACTATAAATAGTATAAAAACGGATTCTGTAAAAAATAATAAGTAAGTTTTATAACTTTTATAAGAAATAATGTTATTGTAACGATATTAATACGTAACATAATGTATCCTGTTCTTTTCATAAAAAAATAAAATTGCGTGATAATAGTACATAAAATCTGGTTAACCAATTAAAAAACCTCTTTTCCTATTTGTTAACATCAATTTTTCTGCAACACGACACATATTAAAGGACCTTTAAAAACTAGCCTAAACCAGTTTAGAGTAAAACTGTACCTATTTGAGCTGGTTAAAACCGGAATTATGAAAATTCTTAGGTATACCCAGCCTTTTAATATAAAGTGGGTAGTTCACTGCAGTCATTTTTCAGTGGCAAACAAGCATACAGCCGTGGTAAGCCGTCACCGTAGCCTATGTTTTGACTGAACAATAAGCTACCCACACACTTAAAGCACTCCACGATTCGCACACACAGGCGAGAACTCAACATGTGTAAGATTAAAATAATATTTAAATTTGAATGCACAATTCCATAAAAATGTTGGAAGTATCAGGATTAAAAACAAAAGTTAAAAATCAATATTTTAATAAGTAATGTGTAGTGGGCAGGTCAGTGACCGAAATTGTAACTACTAACACCGTTATTCATAAACGCGCTACAAACCTCAATTAGCTAATAATCGTTTGTCTTTATCTGTCATTTTGACTTATGCATTTGTAAGAAAGGGATAAAACATAATTTAAGAGCGCTATTACATTTCGGCGTTGAGCGAGTTTAGGTATTTTACGCGCTGCGGCAGGCCGTGCGAGCTCAGTATGCCGATCCCTTCTACCACACTCGCACTACAATGATGGATTAAACATTCTTGATCCTTCGCGAAGCATATTGAAATCAACCATAACAACACTAACTGTACTTAACTTTTAAAGTTCTAAAACTGTTATTTGGTAAGTACGAAAATACTAAATGCAGTGCAAATGTACATAGGGGCTGTTCATAAATTACGTCATCTATTTTTGACGATTTTTGACCCCCCCCCCACCCCTCAAATCATCCAAAAATCAAGCTTCGGATGAATCTGTTTCCTCCTACGTCATGTTACCATCATCCGATGTCCAGACCCCCCCCCCCCCACTCCTCCCATTTGAAACGACGTAATTTATGAATAGCCCCATACTCGTACTTATGAAGGTATATTACTCGAAAGAATTTATAGGTTACCTACTCGCTTATTTACATGTTTCGTCATTGCATTTGGTACCTATAGGTTGTAAAGTTTGTATCAACGAGGGTTTAAAAACGAACTGGTACTGAGGATCTGATGATGATTAAGGTGGTCACGGATACCAATCAACCATGTAGTAACATGATTAGGCTCGTTTGATTCGTCTCAACAAGATCTTTGACACTGAAGATACACAGGGTCTGATGATGGAGCTGGAAGGTGGCCACGGGTACCAGTCTATCATGTAACTAAACAACTTCGTGTTTGGGTTCGTTTGATTCGTCTCAACAAGATCTTTGACACAAGACAGTACTCAGGGTCTGATGATGGAGCTGGAAGGTACCATTACCAATCAACCATGCAACTAAACAACATCGTGTTTAGGATCGTTTGATTCGTCTCAACAAGATCTTTGACACTAGGTGATACTCAGAGTCTGATGATGGAGCTGGAAGGTGGTCACCGGTACCAATCAACCATGCAACTAAACCACTTCGTGTTTAGGCTCGTTTTATTCGTTTCAACAAGATCTTTGACACAAGATAGTACTCAGGGTCTGATGTTGGAGCCGGAAGGTGGTCACCGGTACCAATCAACCATGCAACTAAACCATTTCGTGTTTAGGCACGTTTTATTCATCTCAACAAGATCTTTGACACAAGGTAGTACTCAGGGTCTGATGATGGAGCGCGAAGGTGGCGACGGGTACCTGTCAATCATCATCAGCTCCATCATCAGACCCTGAGTAGTATCTTGTCTCAAACATCTTATTGCGAGGAATCAAACGAGCCCAAACACGAAGTGGTTCAGTTACATGGTAGACTGGTACCCGTGGCCACAGTCCAGCTCCATCATCAGACCCTGAGTACTAACTTGTGTCAAAGATCTTGTTGCGACGAATCGAACGAAGCCAAACACGAAGTGGTTTAGTTGCATGGTTGATTGGTACCGGTGACCACCTTCCGGATCCATCATCAGACCCTCAGTACTACCTTGTGTCAAAGATCTTGTTGCGACAAATCAAACGAGCCCAAACACGAAGTGGTTCAGTTACATGGTAGACTGGTACCCGTGGCCACAGTCCAGCTCCATCATCAGACCCTGAGTACTAACTTGTGTCAAAGATTTTGTTGCGACGAATCGAACGAAGCCAAACACGAAGTGGTTTAGTTGCATGGTTGATTGGTACCGGTCACCACCTTCCGGATCCATCATCAGACCCTCAGTACTACCTTGTGTCAAAGATCTTGTTGCGACAAATCAAACTAGCCCAAACACGAAGTGGTTCAGTTACATGGTAGACTGTTACCCGTGGCCACCTTCCAGCTCCATCATCAGATCCTGAGTACTATCTTGTGTCTAAGGTCTTGTTGAGACGAATCAAACGAGCCTAAACACGAAGTGGTGTAGTTGCATGGTTGATTGGTACCGGTGACCACCTTCCGGCTCCAACGTCAGACCCTGAGTACTATCTTGTGTCAAAGATCTTATAGAAACGAATAAAACGAGCCTAAACACGAAGTGGTTTAGTGGCATGGTTGATTGGTACCGGTGACCACCTGCCGGCTCCATCATCAGACCCTGAGTACTATCTTGTGTCAAAGATCTTGTTGAGACGAATCAAACGAGCCTAAACACGAAGTGGTTTAGTTGCATGGTTGATTGGTACCGGTGACCACTTTCCGGCTCCATCATCAGACCCTGAGTATTATCTTGTGCCAAAGATCTTGTTGAGACGAATCAAACGAGCCCAAACACGAAGTGGTTTAGTTGCATGGTTGATTGGTACCGGTGACCACCTTCCGGCTCCATCATCAGACCCTGAGTACTATCTTAAGTCAAAGATCTTGTTGAGACGAATAAAACGAGCCTAAACACGAAGTGGTTTAGTTGCATTGTTGATTGGTACTGGTGACCACCTTCCGGCTCCATCATCAGACCCTGAGTACTATCTTAAGTCAAAGATCTTGTTGAGCCGAATCAAACGAGCCCAAACACGAAGTGGTTTAGTTGCATGGTTGAATGGTACCGGTGACCACCTTCCGGCTCCATCATCACACCCTGAGTACTATCTTGTGTCAAAGATCTTGTTGAGATGAATAAAACGAGCCTAAACACGAAGTGGTTTAGTTGCATGGTTGATTGGTACCGGTGACCACCTTCCGGCTCCATCATCAGACCCTGAGTACTATCTTGAGTCAAATAAATACATATAGAATGTCAGGTCGTTTCAAATATTTTTAATCCTGTCCGGTAGTTTATTAAACTGTACCATTATAAATTATAATACTATAAAAACAGTGCTAGGATCAAAGTCTCTCGTTGCGGTTTACACGCACACAGTATAGCGTTTTACACGGCGCCCGCCGCACACAATGATAAAAAACCTCGTCGTCGCCGTTGAAAATGTGCGGAGTCGACCGACACACGTCCTGCCTCTACAAGCTCTGCCGCGGCACTGAGCTGGCGCAGCGCGCGTCATCGGTAATATAGAGTAGTTTTCAAAAAATTGCCAAAAAATTATAGTAGAATTTCATAAACACTACTGTATACCAACAGTATAAGCAAACGTTGCAGATTGCTTGAGTATGAAAATGACTTCGATATTAAGTAGATTTTCGTAGGAATTGACACTTGTTTCGGAGAGAAAATCGAGTTCGTTTTACTTTGATTTTCTCTTTCTCAAAGGTATGTAGGAAAAATATAGTTTGATATGCCTAAAGTACAGGGTATTAGTAATACAAAATAGCCAGGTTTAGGAGAGTAAAATTCTCAACATTTCCAAATAAGAGCTCGCCATTCAGTGCTTCACGGGGTTTTTCGGAAACGACCATCAGAAAAAAAATCATTACTAATTTAATAAGTCCTTTTTCTAATATTTACAACGATATTTATAAAGATAAGAAGACGCTTTTACTGGAACAAGTACTCATTGTTTCTAATAATGAGCGCAAAGTCCTGAATTTCGTCGACTAGTATCATCAATTTTGCATTATTTCGACTTTTCTTGTAAGAGCGCTCTTAACTAAATCAGGCCCGTGTAGTTTTATGAATAAGGGGGTTACTCGCCACACTAACATTGTCATAGTGAAGTAAAAATGTAAGTCAATAAGTTTAGTTTATTCTCACACACAGCTCTCGCCGCGAATCCTAGTGGTTAATATTAATTCGGGAAGACTACAAAATTGGCCCGCGGGAGGTATTTTTTACAACCAAATTCTGAACCTTATTTTAATGCGGGTAGGAGTGTAAAGAACTTGTGGTTTATGAGGATACTAATAAGCTGGCAGTATTTGCAGTCGTTGTACTTAAATTATTGGTGAAATTTGCTTATAATTTCTAGAGACGGAAATGATAATTTAAGTGTTACCAGTTTTTTATGTTACTCTTTTTGGTGGAATTTGAACTTTTTAGGTCATAATTTGTTAGCAACAGAAACTTTCTAGCAACTAAAATGACCATGCATATTGACACGCGTCTATCCCTGTGGTAAAAAATACCTATTCCGATATTTTTAGCTCCTTTCGCTGCTGACAGTGTTGACTGTATCTTACAGGCCAATTCGCAGGCTCTGGGTTATTATTACAATAGCAATACCAAACAATGATATTGTCGCAATCACAACCTGTACCACGCGACCAAAACGTCGTAATAGTCGTGAAATTCATGGCGCTTACGCGTTTAGGTCGCAAGGCTCACGCCCGACTCTATGGTTTGATGTCAAAACAACATCAACTCATGGCGCAAAATACTGGTTCTCTGTGCCGGTTCTATACACAGTAATGATCTAGCAGTATAATTTGAACTATTGAACATGAACAAAATAAATGAACACGGTGGTCAATTTATTATTTTTTGACACTTAGACCTTTCACTTCAGTCTCTAGGAAATATAGACACATTTTAGGGTGTAGTGATGAGTGGTTTAAAGCTTTACTTCGTGCAATGAGAAATGTAAGACTTCGGAAGTTGTGTTTGTAAAATTATTGAGCGCGAATCTTGTATTGTCTATCTAGATCATTTCCAACATTATGTTGATGTATAAAAGGTAATATTATGACAGTGATGTATATTTGTGTGGTTACTTTAAATAGTTTTGTGCCCAGTAATAATAAGAGTCAGATGACGTGATTTTAAAGTCGATTTTGACACATAAATGACTTACTTTTCTCATTCCACCATGGCCTATCACACGAATGAGATTTTATGATAATTTATAAAAATCGAGGTTACACACATTATACGGTCTGATGTGTGTACCTATCCTCTATAAGTTCTGGTGTCTAAATGTGACAGATATTTGTGACAAAATTGACAATTGCCATTTTTGACAAGTGACAAAATTGTCGCGTCATATTTTAACACAAGAACTTACGCCCGAGCATACTTTATTAACTTTTAATATACTACCTTTATTTGAGCGTGGATTTAACACCCTGTATGTATGTATAGTCTATGTCGACATCTGTCAATTGCCGAAAGATTTGGCAACACACGTTTTAGACCATCCAACGAAGACTCATGACAAAGTGGATGAAAATTTTGTACTATTTCTAGACATACTTACTCCCTAGTTTTTTAAAAGTCAATCACAATCTTCGTTGAGTGGGATATCTTTAATGACTACGATTCGCATACATACAATTTTAGAACAAAATGTTAGAAAGTAAGGACGGACGGTAAAAATATCGTGCATTGACCCGCCTGTTCCTATTTCCATCGCACGCGCGTAATCACGCATATGGCTGTCCCGCCAGGCGAGTGGGAAAGCTATATACTTATGCGCGTGCGATAGAGGTAAGATATGGCTGGTCAATGTACGAAAGTCTTCGTGCTTACCGTGCTTACTTTATTTGTGACAATATTAAGAGCGCTGGCGGCGAAAATGGAACGTTCCTAAGGATTGTTCAATTGGGTGAAATAGGCGTTTCCAAACTACGGTCCGCGGGCCTACTATTCCGGCCAGTGTATTCCCATTTGTCCCCGCCGGGCACATCTGTGCATCCCCATCCCGTCTGGGAACAGGCGCTTCATATAAATTATTCCGATATATCCCCGTATCATGTATGACGGCGGTTAGGTGGGGCGGGGACAAATGGGCAACACACCAGCCGGCCCAATAACATCATAGCTGTGGCCTTCAGGTCAAAAAATTTGGAAACCCTCGATATAAAGTAACTTTTTAATGCCACTTGTGAATTTAAAAACGTTATTTGCCCATGGTGGAAACGAAATCTTCAAAATGGTGTTTTCATTAATATAGCTGGTGTTAAAATATATTTTAGACTCTCATACTTGGGGTGTATATCTTAAGGTTGTTTTGATATAAAGTGCCGTCACCGAGTAAGAATAATTTCGTACATTGAACTTTTACGTCGATCGCGTGCGACAACAATACACCTATCGCGCGCAAGTGACAAAGAGATTATTATAAAGGTCATTGTACTAAGTTATTTGACGCAGCGACGACCCTTTATAAAGAAAGGGCGTTTTGCACGAGAAATTTCGTAAATTGACCCGCATGTAATTATATTGCTGTCTCGCCCATGATGACGGCGGTCAGACACCGTGCGAGCGGAATAGCAATATGTATAATCAAGCGCGTGCGATAAGTTCAGGTGCGTCAGTGTACGATATTCTCCGTACTAAGCGTCCTCTTTTTAGTGCATCGACTGATGGGTATTTGTTAAAATCAGAATTCGGTATTTAATAATGGCTTTAGAAAGGTAAAATTTCTATACCTACCTTAGGAGTCAGAGGTACCGTCAAAGAATTTATTTTCCGACCGATTTCGTACAGACAGTGACAATCAATATGAAAGTCACTAGAGACCTCATACTATTGTCACTGAGACAAAGTACAAAATGGATAAGAGATTAAATTCTTTAACTCTACCACTGCGGACGCGTTAAATAAGCATAAAAAATGTAAAACTATTGGTCATCTTAAAACTCAACAATTAACATTCAAGCGGAGAACGAGTTATAAAGCTAACAGGCTTTAAAACATGACGAAGGCAATAAATTTAATTTACAATAAAAACGAATATATAAGCGTACCTATCTACTGGGTCCGTGGGGCCCTGAAGCCGTCTAGAATCAACCTGAGGCGGCGGACAAATCCAACCCGTATTACTAGCCCGTCCGTCATGGACCAATCACAAAATAATCTGCCGTTTAAACAACCCTCCATCTGATCCCTCACTCAAAGCTATGAAAAAAGATCACTGTAACATTGAGTTATTATTACTATAGATAAGCCATACCAAACAATGAAATTTTCGCAATCACAACCTGTAACGCGACCAAAACGTCGTAAGCGCCGTGAAATTCATGGCGCTTACGCGTTTAGGTCGCGAGACTCGCGCTCCGCTTCTATGGTTTGATGTCAAAACGACATCAACTCATGGCGCAAAATATTGGTTCTCTGTGCATGTATACGTAAAAATAATAGTTCAATGCTCTATAAGGAAACGAATAGTCTGTTTTAATAGCTTTTGAGTATTTTTCATTCGATACTCGAATTCATTAAGGAACAGAATGCCCTATAATCGTAAAGGACGTATAACAATATCGTTATAGCAGGACAATCTGTTTAATAAAAACGAGGAGACTATTAATACAAATTAAAATAATACTCAATTAGTCTGCCTAAAAACGGTGAAATATTTTTGTTTTTAAAACGACAGATATGGTCCACACAGCGGGACAAAGAACGGAATGAAAGAGTAGAATACAAAACAGCTTAACGTAAACAACTATTTATATCTTAATAGTAAACGTAATAAAAAATAAACATACTATGCTTCGAATGCAGTCACTCGTCGAAATCAGATCCCCTAGTGTCAATCTCATTCGGTAGCGCGCAAGAGCGCACCAAGCGGCACGTTTCGGAAACTCAAAATCCCATATAAAATGACACTTAACGCAAACGCGTAAGTGACGCGCTTTCGAATGAAATTCACACTAGGGGAACAGTTTCAAATTACAAATACCTATGTTACTTTAGTCTTTTTTTTTCATAAATGCAGTAACATTATAAAAGTACACTCCTAATCTTTTGCTATAACAGATTTTCGTAATTTGAAACTATCCTGAAGTATAAAAAAGATAAACATTGCATTCCATAATAAGGGTATCACCACATTATACCTACATAAAGTCTCAAGCAAACATCAACCATAAGAGCAGTAAAATATAAACCATTTTACCATACGCTTTATCTATAAAAAATCTCCCTCAACATTAAAAATATCTTAAACCTACATGAATACGTCACAATTTCGTACAACATACATGGATCTAGACAGTCGATTTGCGACTTTTAGTATGAAGCATAAGGTTCATTTTCGGACGAGTGACTGTACCGATTAAATACATCAGGTAACGAGACGTATAACTAGGGCGAATCTACGTGTTTACATTCATGGATAGCTCTTATACAAGCCGAAGGTCGCTAAAATCCAAAACTAATTTAGAGAAAATCCAAAATATTTCTTGTTTTTTTCGCCTAAAAAGTATTCAAATCGAGTGTATATTAGACTATTACTGTATATTAGCTAAAGTAATGATCAGTTGACGGAATAGGATTCGAAAAGGGGTTAGCCCGTCGAAGTTTTTGCAGATGGTGCCAGCATAGATTTTACCTGCCAGTACTAATTTTATGGCCTGAATCTCATGGAACCAAACTAGAGACAGGTAAAACCTATGCTGGCGTCATCTGTACAAACCTTTGACAGTTGATGACCCCATTGGAAAATGGTATGTTCCAGCAGAACGGATACTCTGTAGCAAGAAATCAAGGTGTCCATTTTGTTGAAGTGAAAACTTCTTTAGCGGCGCTGTGCACTTTTTGTGATGGGGAAAAAATGTTTAAACTCGCGACAGGTAACGTAACCGACAGATTGAAAATTCGTAAGACGGACACGTGACCTGATCGGAAAACTGTTACAATGTCATTGAGTTTTCACTTCTGCCGGCACTCCCGTAGTGCAACCCGTTGTTTTTTTATATTATTACACGTACCGACCCCTTTACATTGCACCGTGTTGGTGTGAAAACCTCATGGTTATAAAAATCATCTCGCAATGATTTGAAGATTAACTTACTCTTCTTAATACACTATAGTACCTTCGGCCTGACGCAATGGCGGACATCTATATCTATCTGCCACGACAGCTATCTCTCTCTTCCATGCAGATTCGCCCCCTAAGCCTAACTAAAGTGACGGGCCTCGGTGGGTACTTACCCAATCTAACTCCCAGCCAAAATGTATGATTACTTTCATACATACATTTTGGCTTGCGAAGGTAGCTTTACCAATAAATAATATGTCACGTAGTGAAAACATACGGGCGGGGAATATGTGCGAATGCTTTACTTTTTTATTATTTGGAAATTATCTACGAGTTAAAGAAATTGGTTTACAGTATTTTAAAATAAAGATGTTAGTTTCAATAATATGATATAAAGCGTAAATTTATATGGAAGAAGCGTTATGTATTTATTTATTTGATAGAAAATTCAAAAGGCATAAAAAATGTATGATCAGTCTCAAAGAGGTCAAACATTATTTCGTACCAACATCTTTATTTAAACACTGCCATATTTTTATATTAAAATCACCATACACGCCTTAATTTTCGGCTCGTTGGATTTACTTGACTTTAATTATTTTCTATGATTTTACAATACTTTTGTTACTTGATTGAAATGTCCATTTAAGGCCTGCCACACACTGGGCAACCCAAAGATGACATGTTGTCGAAAACTAATTTTAAATTTGCGTCGTGTGAGAGTCATTTAAATACGCGCGCCAACGCGTTTTGTCGCATCGCAGTTGACAACTAGTCATCCTCTGCTCCGTGTGAAGTAGGCTTTAGGGCGTCCGCTAGCTGTCTAGTGTACGTATCATCCGTCGCACGCGTCCGCGCCATCTAGCGTTGCCCATAAATTTTCGTTAACCCGCTCACCCGCTCCGTGCACCCGCGCCAGCGGACGCCCTTATACAAACTGACGAAACAAATCCTTATTTTGGTAGTTGACAAAATAAAGCCTCGCACCCCCGCCCAACGATGGCACTCACCGCTTGGCGGCATAAGCTAAACGGCAACCAAGCCGGAAGAGATTACAAAAACGAAAAAAATTTAAAGCATAATCTGAGTGACTATAACAGCGTAGCAATCTTTGGTTCGGCCCGCGATCAATTCCTCAATCAATCACAAGCGCTCGGCTCGGCTTGCCCGCTCGGCCAATCGGAGAGGAGCTACCTACGTGTCCTGCGTCCTGATTGGCTTGTTGTTGACGGGCTACGCGTGTCGCTTGGCGTGCAGCGCGAGGTGGTCGGAGCGGCTGAAGCAGCGCTCGCAGTGGCGGCAGCGGAAAGGCTTGGCGCCCGTGTGCTTGCGATAGTGCCGGGTGAGCTCGTCCGAGCGCGCGAAACGCCATTCGCAGCCGTCCCATGAACACTTGTAGGGTTTTTCACCTGGAATCAGTACGGTTCTTGGTTAAATATTTATTATAATAAGTAATTTTCCTTAAAATAATATATTTTAAACTGAAATAGATGGCATGGAATGTGATGGGATACAATCATGTCGCAGGCGGGGAATACACACAGTGCACGCTACGGTAGGGATCGGCAACTATGAGCCAGTATCCATAATTGGGCTACTGTACCTGTGTGTGTCCGTTTGTGGGCCTTCAGATGCGAGCTCTGGTGTACATCTTGTCGCAGGCAGGGAACGGATCGGCTACTATGAGCCAGTGTCCATAATTGGGCTACTGTACTTGTGTGTGTCCGTTTGTGGGCCTTCAGATGCGAGCTCCTGGTGTACACCTTGTCGCAGACAGGGAACGGATCGGCAACTATGAGCCAGTGTCCATAATTGGGCTACTGTACCTGTGTGTGTCCGTTTGTGGGCCTTCAGATGCGAGCTCTTGGTGTACACCTTGTCGCAGACAGGGAACGGATCGGCTACTATGAGCCAGTATCCATAATTGTGCTACTGTACCTGTGTGTGTCCGTTTGTGAGCCTTCAGATGCGAGCTCTTGGTGTACACCTTGTCGCAGGCGGGGAACTCGCATCGGTGGACGCGGCGGCGCGGGTCGGCGTGCGAGTGGTGGCGGGGCGCGTGTCGGCGGGGCGGGCTCGGCTCTGGAAAATGGGGGTTAAACATGAGTACGGTAAGGGACCAGGTTTAAAAATCAATAAAAAAATATGGGACTCATCCCCACAGTAAGCTCAATAAGGCTTGTGTTGTGGGTAATGTGGGTATACTAAAGAGGAAAATGGTGGCTACGGTCATATGGAAAAGCGGTCAGGGGACGTCGTCTCCATTGTACTTTTTTTACGCCAAACCTACAATAACAGTTATAAACAACAACATCGATGCATGCAACCAAAAATATACACACATTAAGGTAAACGTACTAGTGCTCGACATGCTAATGCCCAATAGATGACACCTTGCAGTCACCTCTATTGACAATGACTTACGTTTCAAGATGACATGTACTGGGACCGCGTCGAGCACCAGTACGTTTACGTTAAATACTTAATGCTTTGTCCGAGAAAATCGTCATGTATTAGGGTTCCGTACCCCAAGGGTAAAAACGGGACCCTATTACTAAGAATAGAATAGAATAGAATAGAATAGTTTTTTATTCGTAAACACACAGACAACAGACATACATTGAAAAAACATAGTGAAAAATAAAGTGTCACGAAATGGTCCCATCTCAGCATGTTGCTGGCGACTTCCAGCGCTGATCTTCCGATTAGACCATCAAGTGAGAAATAATCACGGAAGGTAACAGACAAAAAAATAAGTAAAGAAACATAAAATAAACCGAACAATTGATTACACACATTTTACACAGCTAATACAAAAAAGAGATGAATTAAGTACACGGATTAACCGATCGAACTTGTACCATCCGGTCGGGTCACATCGTGGCGCGGCATTAGGCGCGCATAACTAGCGCCAGCGGTAGCTACACGAAATTAAATTCGATTCGATTAAGACTCCACTGTCCGTCTGTCTATCACCAGGCTGTATCTCATGAACTCTCGTGTCATGCCAGTTGAAATTTTCACAGTATTTCTGTTGCCGCTATAACAACAAATAATAAAAAGTACGGAACCCGCGGTGGGCGAGTCCGACTCGCACTTGTCCGGTTTTTTTATCACTATCACTACACCTTACGAGTATACAAAGTCCCTGCCGCATCTGTCTGTTTGTGTGTTTGTATGTTCACGATAAACTCAAAAAGCACTGAGCGGATTTTCATGCGGTTTTCACCTATCAATAGAGTGAGGGCCTGATTCGGTTTTTGAAATAGACATCTATTAGATATCTTTTAGACATCACCAAGATACGATAACGATATGTTTAAGATCTAACCTGTCAAATTTGACATTTGCGGGATTCTGGAGATACTGTTGAACGATTTCCACAGGATATGACTTAGAGATCCAATTCACATCTAATATATATCTTACTCTATCTAACGTAAAAGTGACATTGGTTGCCCGAATTGCGCTGCAAAAGAGAACTAGTTGATATCTAAACTATAAAGTATCTAGAATGGATCAAGTACGTGTCGTCTCTTGTGAATATCTTGAAGTTCGAATACGGCAGTGAGTCTTGAGGAAGGTTTAGATGTATGATTTGTTAAGGTTTTGAGTAACCCGTGCGAAGCCGGGGCGGGTCGCTAGTTTGTGTATAAACATTTCGTTCTCTCATAGAATTACAGGATATATCGTCTGACAAACAAAGCTCCGGTTAAACCGCTAACCCAGTGTCAAATTGTACTGGTAACCATACTAACTCCAGGTTTAACCGGTTAACCCCGGGTTAGTGGGATGGTGCAAGTGGCGCTAAGGATATAATTAAGATTTATAATCGAACGAACGAAACTATAAATATATCTAATACATACCTTTAAGCGAGCAATTCTTGTTTATTTATATGTTTATTTATTTTCACCACACCAGCTCGGAAAGGCTTACTTTGCACTTCAAAAACTGATAGCAAAGTTGCATTTTATTCAAATGTGAGGCTAAGTAATCAAATGCAAATTTTGAGTTGTTTTCTTGTTTGCTGGTAGAATTGACTTTTAAATGATGATTTTGGATGATAAATATTTAATAACATTCATTTGGATTTGATTTGGTTTGATTTTATTTGATATTTTATATTTAATTTGTATTTGCTTCGGGCTGGTGTGGTGAAACATGTTGTGTTTCACTCGGGGGCAAATTTTGTTTAACCCTCGTGCTTTGAAACCCTCGCAACGCTCAAGATTCCATTTTTCGAACCACTCGCTACGCTTGTGGTTCAATTTTGAAATATTTCGCTTGCTCGAGTATCAATATTAGAGCGGTTAAACAACAACTTTGCCCCCTTGTAAAACAAATAAATAGTATATATTTCGGGGATCTCGGAAACGGCTCTAACGATTTCGATGAAATTTGCTATATGGGGGTTTTCGGGGGCGGAGAATCGATCTAGCTAGGTCTTATCTCTGGGAAAACGCGCATTTTCGAGTTTTTATATTTTCCGGGCAAAGTTCGGTTCCCAGATAATGTTTCATTTCATTTCATAATCATAAATTAAACGCAAACACATTTTCACAGTAACTTGACATTAATGGTGACATGACCACACTTTGTCATTACAAATGCCGTGCAGGGTTATATAGCTTGGTCCGATACTACGATTTTTGGCCGGATTCATAAAGGATGACTCACGTTAGACCGGGTCGGGGCCGGGCCAGTGTTTCCGGCACTTCGTTTCCTATGGAAAGCACCACGTGATCACCGTTCAGCTGTCACAGAAAATGACATGTCGGACGCCCCGGCCCGGACACGGCTCGGTCTAGCCTGAGTCATCCTTAAATATTACTAAAACATGAGCTGTATAGTATAATTATCGCCGTAAATTGTATTACCTTATTGCAATTCAAATTTCAGTGCATAATTAATAGGTACTTGATAATGAATAGGTAATTAGGTATCTCAATATTACCTATTATCACACTGATCGATCACAACGTGGGGACGAATTCGAGTCGTTTAATAAGAGTTCGTGGTATGACGGGCGATTTTTAAGCTACTAAGCGCCACTTGTAGCATCCCATCGGGGATAACCGGTTAAACCTGGAGTTACCATGGTTACCAGTACAATTTGACAATGGGTTAACGTTTTAACCGCTTAACCTCGGGTTAGTGGGATAGTGCAATGGCCCTAAGTTTCTATATATATAAACTTAACTATCGATATTTTCCTTTAAGTAGGTATAGTCCATATAGTCAAAGAGAATAGATAGTATAGAGGGGTCCTGTCATAGTAAATTTTGTAGTCACAGTAAATTTACTGCCATCTATCGACACACGACTAAAACTCAAAATGAAAACGTATAAAACTATCAAAAAATTAATATATTTGGGTAAATGATTTTATTATTTTTATATCATTTTGACCCATGTTCATTCACTGATACCTATGTGTTAAAATTGTTAAATATGAAACGGTGTCGTCACCGCCATCTAGCCGAGGATAGGCCAAAGAAGTATGCGCCATCTGTCCGAGAATGACTTTTTCTTGACATCCGAGGCACGTTTTTTCCTTAGACTTTATTCATCTTATACGGAGTTACATATGTCTTTGATATAGTGATAGCTCCAAGATTTATAGTATAGTATTATTATGGATACGAAGGTAAACTTTACATAATGCATGCTTACAATTAAGGGTATATTATTTATTACCTTTCAACGAGCAATTCTTGTTTCGGGGATCTTGGAAACGGCTTTAACGATTTCGATGAAATTTGCTATATAGGGGTTTTTGGGGTCGAAAAATCGATCTAGCTAGGTCTTGTAACTGGGAAAACGCGCGTTTTTGAGTTTTTATATGTTTTCCGAGCGAAGCTCTGTCTCCCAGATATTATTTTTCTTTCATGTTCGAAGTAATTACAAAGTGAAACCTACAAGACTCAAGTTACAAACAACTGGCTTATTATAAACCAAGGGTTCGGACATTGACCCGAGAAAGCCTTGAAAAGTTTTTCAGGTTCATTGTGCGTAAGTGTAAGGCCTGAGTGGACGCTCGATGCGGAGCGTTCGGCGGGGCGTGCAGCGTGGCGTCGGGCTCACACGTGATGTGAGCAGCGTGCACTGAGGCCGCTAATATACGTTTGCATTTGTTTAACATGCACGCCGCACGCCCCGCCCCGCTGCACGCTCAACTCGAGCGTCCACTAGGGCTTCCAATACCGGGATCCCGGGATCCCGAAATACCGGGATCCCGTCTTTTTAAACGTATTTTTCAATACCGGGATCCCGGTATTTTCAAAAACAAGGAAAATTTGCAGTATAAACCATTTATATCCATTGAAATGGTCATATTCGGCTGTATTAAGAAGCTTACTACACGTCAGACGCATCTAAATTGCATCTAGCCCTTATTTTATTATTGAAATAAGATCGATGCCTGAACGTCAGATAAATATTAGGTGGTTGGTGGTGGATGAATCCTGACAGTGAGATTAATATAGTTAGTTAAAATTTTATCAAAAATTTTAAAGAAAAGAGCAAGGAACAAGGAACTGTAGTATGGCTAACTAATTTAGGCGGAAATTAGAAAAAAAGTTGGCTGGTGGGTTGTTGGACTAAAAATGTGACTGGTGAAGTTAACAAGTTGGATAAAATTATTGCCAACCTGGAGTGTGAAATAAAATTAATGCAGATGGCGACATTGATTGTTTATTGTTCTAAAAGCTTTTAGGACATATCTGGTGTTACAGTAACCCTTTTTAAATCCCTTTTTTAATAAAACTATATTTTTTTAAGCGATTCATATTCAATACCGGGATCCCGGGATCCGGCACGGTAGGGGGAGTGGTCAAGGTATAAATATGGCCGACCATTCTAGACAGGTCATTCCGTTGCCGGGCGTCAGACCGTCAACAACTCCTGAGGATGCCTCGTAGAGAGGCGAAACACGTGTCGAGGTTTATTCTTTTGGTGGTGGTTTGTTATATTTATTTGCGTATTTATTTTTGCGGTGGGAGGGTGGGAATATTAATTGCATGTTAAAATACGCAAGTAAGTATAACGGGTTAGCACTGATTGACTAGCACGTTATCTTTTCGCGGATTAGCAAAGTAATATTTTGGTTTTAATTAGTATGGATTTCCGCAAAGTAACGCCTGATTCTATTCACCACATAGAAAACATCAAACAGGCTGGACAATTGACGCAGTTATCGGCGGGATTAAAACATTGAGATAGGTATTATTACTATAGAGAAGCCACACCAACCAATGACACTGCCGCAATCGCAACCTGTACCACGCGACCAAAACGTCGTAAGCGCCAGACCGGGCTGTGCCCGGGCCGAGGCGTCCGACATGTCTTTTTCCATGACGGCTGATCGGCACGTGGCGTTTTCCATAGAAAACGAAGCGCCGGAAGCTCTGGCCCGGCCCAAGCCCGGTCTAGCGTGAGCTGCTTTATCCCGTCTTTATCGACTATACATATTATGTATAGGCTATAAAGACTAGACTAGACTTATAAGTCCATTATACGTTAGCGAGATTCCTTGAATAGAACCAATTGGACATCATTTATTTAAATATCACTTTTGCACAAAAACTAATAAGCTCAAAGGAGAAACAAAACTATTAAAACAAACAGAAAAAAAGTAAATAAAAACTAGTAGTCATAAAATGTAAGACATCAAATAACACATAGAAAACAGTGAAGATCTATTGCTTATCGAATCGCAAAACAAGATTCCTCTGGACGTACAGTTACGAACCAACTAGGCCTAACGCGGTCTTCACGTAGGATCCAGCACACCGCTCCAGAGCGCGAGCGGGACATCGCTATTACACGTCGTTGTCTCGCTCACACACCTAGCCTCTAACTGACCTCTAGCTTCATCCGAGTCGCTGATTGGCTCGTCCTTTGCAGCGGGCGCCGTGAACAGAGCGGGCCGAGTCGGCGACGGCGATATCGTCCAGTCTGCCCATCCGGTTTTCCGGATTGAACCTGTCGCCGAATATCAGACACTTATCGTATGGTGATATACGAGGCCGAGAGACTTGAGAGGCCGAGAATCAAAGCCTAAAAAGAATTTAATGAAGGTGTGTCCACATTTTTAAGAATTGATAGTCTTACTAGGATGATGCCCCAAGACGACCTATGAGTTCTACTGACTTCGCCTATCATAGCTAGGCCAGGTAAAATTCGCTAAATTGAATCATGAATATCGGATTGCAGGCCTCTAAACAAGAGACGACACTCGCTACAAGGGTAAAAGTATTGCCTGTCTGGATTCTGGGGTAGTAAGTAGGTAGACAGTTATTGCATCCGAGATTTTAACATCGAACGTGAAATAAAATAAAATCTATACGGCCTTAGATAGGTTACTGCTATTGTCCATTAACTAGGCCTAAACAATCCCTGTAGTACTGCAATCACATAACCTAAATTAACTAGCGAGACCTACGACTAGGTCTTACAGGTATTATAACCAGGCCTACGGCTATGAATAACAGCATGGGCCGCGCCGGCGACGCGGATAGTACGATGCCACCAAAATGAACTAGAGAAGACGACAGTGTTCTATAACCTATACAGGACAGCGAGGCCTAAGGTTGATCTGCATACCTTTGGCCTCGTCCGAGTCACTGGGCTCCTCCTTGACGCTCGCGGCGAACAGCTCGGGCCGCGGCGGCGACGCAGATAACGTCCAGTCTTTTTTGCCCCAACTGCTTTTCCGGGATATCGAACCTGCGGGCGTGTTATGGATGACGTTATCCATGTGATAAAATACCACCATTTTACCGCACGATTGAAGATAGACTGTCACAGTCACGTAGATAAGCGCCGTTATGTCCGTACTATACGTACAGAACGATTTTCGCTTATCGATCGGTAAGAGTAAACGAGCTTAGATCTATACGATTTTGGCAAAGGAATGAGCAATATCCATTGCATTTTAATAATATTATAAGAATTCAAAATATCTATTTGTTAATTTGAAACATAGAAGGTTTTCGTATGGCTTCTTCATATAATTGGGCTTAACCGTAATACATTCTAAACAATATATGTAGTTAATATTACATTAGAGCATACAAATTTCTATACGATAACAATATTGTCAATTACGGTTAGGGCTGTACCTAAAATTGTTCTATTTGCCCTTACTGTCTATAGTGTCTATCTAGACATGCATACTTTAAATTTCATTAAACCTTGACCGCCTAGACGTCAACAGACCGGCTACAGCCAATATCAATCTTCGTGCATTCCGACAATGTTCAACACGCGTCTACGATATTAGGCGCGTTCAAGGGTTTCTTTTCTTCACTTAAATATCAGCGTATGAGGCATACAAGTACAGTGAAATGAGACTAACTCAACCTACAATATTTTTCTATATGGCCGTGTCTTTTAATTGGTATTGGATCGACGCTTAAAGATTCGTTTACATGTTTATTATTTTATTTCTAATGGTTGGGATATTCGCGGCTTACGGACTTTACAGCCTACATCTATGTTAGCTCAAATCCATAATAATGGTGAGCATCCATCACAGCTTTACGAGGAGCTTTGTGGAAGCAAAAATCCACCAATAGAAACACGTAAAACTGGTGCCAACCAATGGGAACGCAGTCTCGCACTACCTATAGCGGATGCTCTTTATTAGGTGTGATGAGGCCTAGAACTCTACAAAATCTACTCGTAGCATAAAATTCGCTTGGCGGCAATATACGGCCTAAATAAAGCATAATACAGGCCTTACGATCCCTCCTTCATTCCAAAACATTTTTTTCTATAAATTAATTTTCTTGATTGGATAATTATCAGAAAATTTATGAAGCATAAAAAACAAACAAATATGCTTTGGTACGGAGGAGAGTAAGTAGTAAAATCCTCCTTAAATTCGCTCTGCGGTTAAGACTATTTGTGGCCTCAGTGGCGAGTGACCAGAGGCACGGTCAGCGGGGCGTGCAGCTTTGGGCCAAACATCCACAGGATTTGAGCAGCGTGCACTCAGGCCACTTGCATACGTTTGTAAACTTTGCACTTATTTAACACGCCCACCGCTAGTTGCGCGATTAGTCAGTTTGCACCCTACAAGGCCGAAAGACTGTCGAGGCCGAAGTCCGACGATTACCTCTAGGCTCGTCCGAATCGCTGGGAGGTTCGTCCTTGACGGCAGTGACGGTGAACAGCGCTGGTGGTGTCGGCGACGGTGATGCCACCGACCAGTCAGGTTGTATTGTGCCTGTAAAAAGAAGGTAAGATTTAGGAGAAGTGCTGACGTTTCTCTATGAGAAGTCATGTAGTACTTTTAATTGAATACCGGGGAATTTTATACAAAAGTAATGCAAATTATCATAAAAAAAATATTTACCGATAGCATTGCGGCCTCTATGCATTAGGTCATTACAAAAAAATATTACCATCGTAAACTTTAAAATGCAAATAAAATAATCAATGAGATATCCCAAACACGCAACCTTCCTAAAGATCTCCGTTATTCTCATAATGTGTTTAATAAAAATAACAAATAAATAACTTTGAAGATAAATACAATAAGAGAAAAAGAAAATCGTATCGAATGTATGTAACCTATAATTCTACTGAGTGATAGCAGTAGTATTCTAGGTTACATATTTTAAAATACAGTTGAGCCTCGCTAATCCGACGATCCCTTTAATCCAGACAGTCTCGACGCCGCTGTCAGCGCCAAACCCGAACTTACTGCCAGTGCTTTACGAGTCATAAGTCCCGTATGTGGCATGCCTGATTTGCGTTACGACCAACAATTTTGCATATCACGTTCTGACTTTATAGGCCCTACCTGGAATATTATTTTGAATTAAAAATTATTCTGATCAATAGACTACACCAGGGGTCTCCAAACTTTTTGACGTGATAACGTCTTATAAATCGATGAATACCGGTAGCATGCACGTGTCAAAGTGTCAGGTTGTGAACAGATCTCCATCTTAACGTTGTGGACAGATCTCCATGGTAACGTTACGGCAATTTTTCATCAATGTTTTCTTATGATGTTATCACGCAAAATTATCGTCCGTAAACCGACTTTACAGACAACAATATTTTTTTTTTTACCTGAGGGCCATATTGCTCCTCAGAAACTTTCGCGTGGGCCACCGACGCCACCGTCGATTTTTGCGCCAGGGGAGGGCGTCTGGTTGCTGCTGTTAGGAACAGTTCAACTCTAAATGAATGTTGAACCCCTTGAGCCTGGCTCCCGCGGACCGGACAGTGGGCACTCAATTTGGGTGTCGGCGGGCCGGATTGGAACGCGTCGCGGGCCGGATTTGGCCCGCGGGCCGGGGTTTGGAGACCCCTGGACTACAACCTTGTGTATCAGCCCCCCAGTCGCCCTCGGATCATTGTATAATCATAAAATAAATATACAAAACCCTTAATTTCAGTTCCCTTTCCACACAGGACATACATAGTGATGGGATAGTAAAGAATCGATGAGAACTTTTTCAATCAACAAAATATTTGCTATTCTAATGGTCAGACTGTTAGAGCAGATAATTCTCAATATATATACGTCATGGACTTAATTATTCGTGTCAATAAGTCGTGTGAATTGCGTAGCCCTAGGTATAGCCTACCAAAGCGCGTTTCGGTCCGATACGGTGTGGCAATGTACGATCAAATAGTACCCGTAGCGCACTGAAGAATAGTAGATTGTTAACCAAGGGTTGAAAGGCACCCATTTCTGTCGAGGTAGTTTGGCGCTCGAACGCAGTGAGAGCGCCAATAGTCCGAGACAGAAACGGTGCCTTTCACCCGAGTTAAACACTCTACTTTTCATATCGAATGCGAGGAAACCAAACAAGACAAGGCAATTTCGCAAAATCAGTAATTGAAGTACATAACAGACCTACGGCCATGATTTTTTCCTTAGGACTTACTTGCAATCGGAGACTTTACATGCGTGAAGATTAATCACCCCTAGCCAAAATCATTTAGATTGCAATATTTACGAAAACACACATTTTTTAACTAACTACAACAATTTTAAAATAATTTGTTCATTATAGTATGAAAATGAGCGGGATTGCCTCGTACTTTTTTAATTTTATACTTTTTCGTTCTAAAAGCCGCAACAGACTACCGGACCGCACCGCGACCATAGTGCGCCGGATCACGTAAAGCCTGACAACAGTTTATTTAACCCTGAGATAGTGTCGCTGCAAACAGCTTACGTATGGCAATAATGTGCGTACGTCATGTATAGTCGGGGTAATGGGCATTGGCTTCATGTTGATACTCGTATAATGTCAGAAACATTGCTTACAGAGAATTCGGTTCTTTCAATTTACCTATTCGTCAATATCGGATTCTAAATATTCAATATTAATATATTTTTCGTTTTCTGACTCTGACGAAGTCTGACTTTCATCAGATGTTGTGTCGCTTTCAGGACCACCAACCTCGTTTATAAAACGTTCAGTCTCCAATGCGATTATAGGATTTTTATCGTCAATCTAGATAAACCTTAAATGAAATATTAAAGTTTAAACCAAACAACTAACCAGTTCAATAAAACCGCACTATAAAATGTCAATACCGGTCATGTCAACAACCAACTTCAAATCATTGTTTATTGGAATGCTATGTAATCCTTCGTCTTTTTTAAGCTGTAAGTATTTGATTGCATTCACTACAATTTTTTCGCATCTTTGGTAATTTTTTTTGGCATTTTTGTAATAAAACCGTTTATAATTGAATATAGTCGTAGATATTTTCCGTTTGTTTACATCGGTGACATTCGATGACATCCAACGTTCGTTGTCAAAGAGTACTTGTTGCCAGTAAAAGAAATTAGTACCATTGAAAATCCGCAAAATGGCGAGGGTCAAATAAACTGTTGTCAGGCTTAATAATATGATAAAAGTATTTTTAATATTAAATAACAATTTAATTAATAATATAAGAAACTTTTATCTTGTATTTTATTTTAATGAATATAGTTCTAAATAACTTTAAAAACCAATTTAATATCGTACAAACGTTTAACTGTGGCTGTATAAGATTCTGCCTTTGCTCATTTACGCAAGCGTAAGGTTTAAAAAAAAGATTTTTGGTGTATTCCTTTTGGTTCCCGCTTTATGAAATCGAGTAAATAGAATTCAACGAAAGAAATCAAGAATAATTTGTTTTTAACAAATTACTTACATCATTTTTTATAAAATAAGGATCAACGTGGGATTTTTAAAATTAAAGAATTACCAATTGTTCCAGACGAGGAAATAAAGACACTATTTTTCCATTTTGTTTCCACCCAGTTGTTCATGGGACGGGGACGCAGAGGAGTACACCACTTTTCTGCGCTAGAGCATAAACGTATCACTTTCTGCGCACCTTTTAGAACAACAACGACCCACTTTCAGAGCATGAGATATGAAAAAATCGTTACCTTTCAGTGCGTTCCGCAAAAATAATTTGTGGTAACATGTATGATGCTGGTATGTAAAATGCTGACAGTTATTTAGCTGATCAACATAATAATTCCCTAACTAACCAACGTTGGAAGTATTTACCAATCCCGCAAGCCAATTTAGTCTCAGGCCAAATTTGGTGGACATCCCAGCATCTGCATACAGTCAAGGTCAAAATACGATGACGCGCAACGGAAACGGGCCAAATTGTGTGGAGAATTCTATACAAATTGACCTGTTTGCATTGCACATGTGTGAACGTGGACAAAACGTCAACAAAACTGTTAAGACTTTAGACATTATTTGTGTCCTTGCCAGTTCAATGAATGAATTTTTCGCTATTAAGGAATAATATAATTACTGTTTCCAAGAAACTTAATGTTTGTAAAAGCTAACAAGGTTTTCGCTTTTTAATGATGGACTGACGTGAAAAGTTGATTACCTGCATATTTAGCGGAAATAAAATATGGTTGATTCTTATTCCTTTGGAGAAAATATGTATTTTTGTGTTTCTCTAATAAGTCCTACTAATATTTGACCATGACCGTATTGACGAGGCCTGAAACAGATGAAGGGTTACCTTTCGAGTCCTCCGTGTCACTTAGTGGCTCGCATTTCTCGGGAAGTGGGAAGAGAAGTGGTGGCAGCGGGGAGGCCAGAGTCCAACCTCGGATCTCCTCGAGGGGTGGCGGACCTAAAGCCGGATTGACATTTAGTTACCTAGTATAGGCCTTTATCTAGACACGTCTAGACACGCGGTAGCGTGTCCAGCCAAGTTCAAAGAAAAAGGAACTGGCGACGCAGCAACCGTGTGTAATATTACACGAACCATTTCGAGCTACTTTTGACCCCTTCACAACTTGAAACCTACTTAACCTACACTAATGAAATTTGGCACATGTATTCAAGCCCCTTAGCTTGTCCAAAATACAAAATTTCATAAACGTAGCTCAAACAGTTACTGATAAATTAACGTTTAAAAACCGGCATTTTTGTGACTGACTGACATATAGATCATAAACTTAACCCACTTCCAGATGACCTAGAAACTTGAAATTTGGCATCAAGGTAGACTATTAGGTGTATATAGAGGGAAAAATCTGAAAAGTGGAAATTATTGATATTTCGATGGAAAAAAAATAATTAATACTTATAGACTAAAAACCTAACCCACTTCTAGATCACTTAGAAACTTGATATGTGGCACCAAGGTAGAATATTGGGTGTATATAGAGGAAAAAATCTGAAAACTGGAAATTATTGATATTTCGAGGGAAAAAAAATAATTAATAGTTTTAGACCAAAAACCTAACCCACTTCTAGATCACTTCGAAACTTGATATTTGGCATCAAGGTAGACTATTAGGTGTATATAGAGGGAAAAATCCGAAAACTGGAAATTATTGAGAATTAGATGGAAAAAATAATAATTAATACTTATAGACCAAAAATCTAACCCACTTCTAGATCACTTAGAAACTGGATATTTGGCATCAAGGTAGACTATTAGGTGTATATAGAGGAAAAAATCTGAAAAATGGAAATTATTGATATTTCGATGGAAAAAAAACAATTAATACTTATAGACCAAAAACCTAACCCACTTCTAGATGACTTAGAAACTTGATATTTGGCATCAAGGTAGACTATTAGGTGTATATAGAGGGAAAATTCTGAAAACTGGAAATTACTGAGATTTAGATGGAAAAAATAATAATTAATACTTATAGACCAAAAATCTAACCCACTTCTAGATCACTTAGAAACTTGATATTTGGCATCAAGGTAGACTATTAGGTGTATATAGAGGGAAAAATCTGAAAAATGGAAATTATTGATATTTCGATGGAAAAAAAAGAATTAATACTTATAGACCAAAAACCTAACCCACTTCTAGATGACTTAGAAACTTGATATTTGGCATCAAGGTAGACTATTAGGTGTATATAGAGGGAAAAATCTGAAAACTGGAAATTATTGATATTTCGATGGAAAAAAAATTAATACTTATAGATCAAAAACCTAACCCCTCTTCAAGATCACTTAGAAACTTGATATTTGGCGTCAAAGTAGACTATTAGGTGTATATATAGGGAAAAATCTGAAAGCTGGAAATTATTGATAATTCGATGGAAAAAACATAATTAATACTTATAGACCAAAAACCTAACCCACTTCTAGATGACTTAGAAACTTGATATTTGGCATCAAGGTAGACTATTAGGTTTATATAGAGGGAAAAATCTGAAAACTGGAAATTATTGATATTTACATGTAAAAAAATGTATTAGGTAATACTTATAAACCAAAAACCTAACCCACTTCTAGATCACTTAGAAACTTGATATTTGGCATGAAGCTAGACTATTAGGCGTATAAAAAAGAAAAAAATCTGAAAACTGAAACTTTTTAACAATTGACCGCGCGTTAGCTAGGGTCTCCTTTTCAGCTTAGGCAAACTGCTTTTATGATGAATACCTACTATAGTAATTTCTGTACAAAAAGTAATGATATCCCAACAAAAACATAAATGTGAAATGAGAGCCAAGTTCAATATTAAGAATATGTGTCGTTGTTGACTCGCTGACAAAAGAATTGAGATCTATATGGGTGCCAAGTTCTGTGTTGTGTAGAAAATCCTGAAATTATAAAGGAGTTGTCTTGGCTAGTTTTTACGTATAGGCTACTTTTCTAAAATTTGGTTTGTTGGTAAAAACTAGCCAAGTCAAATCCTTTATAATTTCAGGATTTTCTACACAACACAGAACTTGGCACCCATATAGATCTCAATTCTTTTGTCAGCGAGTCAACAACGACACATATTCTTAATATTGAACTTGGCTCTCATTTCACATTTATGTTTTTGTTGGGATTAATACTACGAGGCTGCCTTTCCCTTAGTCACTTCTCATCAACGCAAGCAACCATTTAAAAATGGAGTTGGTAGTTTTGATTTTATAGTCAGTGTAAAGATGAGTCACAATGTCCCTAATACCGATGTACTCGTACTCTACACTAAATTTTACTCATTTCCTTTGAAGTTTATTGCACGAACTATAATAATTGACGAGGTCTAAAAAGATGTCATGGCCTACCTATATACCCGGGTTTAGATAATAGGCCTGTGTTTCTCTTGAGATTCAGCTCACCTTACTGTTAAATAGGAGACCTTCAAGAGCTCAGTACGCGCCTCAGGCCCTATTCATGGGTACTTTACTTGTATTATTTGTTTTATCGAGGCCTAAAACAAAGCAAATAATGTAAGGCAAGGGCTACTAGCTGTAAAGCTAAACTTGGCGAATTCACAAAATATCGACGAACTACTGACGAGTGTCTACTTATATACCAAACCCTACAAAAGGAAAGGCAAGGCCTAATTGGCGTAAGCTGTGTTTTTACATCTCAGATACTAAAATGATATAGCGATTTTGTACTAAAAGTACGGATGGGTATATGTGGTCAACTGAACAATCATTTTAGTATGTATCTGTAAATAAAAACACACTAATTAAACTTATGAAAGCGCCTACTTTTGGCGATCCTACAAATAATATGACTACTGTAGATAAGTGGAGACTACGTTTGTATGGGGAAGCGGTCGTCCACTATCCCCTTAAGAACTGAAACAAATACAGATCCTACGTACAGTCGCCATTAGATATGTAACAGCGCCCAAGGTGATCAAAAATTTGAACATACACTCTAACGTCTTGATAATAGTGTTTAGATATTTGTATATACTGCCAACACAATGCATCCTTGGGAGTAAAATTGCAAGGCCTAAATCCGCGAGGCCTACATACCTTTCTCCTCTGTGTCGCTGGGCGGCTCACTCTTCACCGCGGCCACGAACAGCGGAGGGGGCGAAGGGGGGGAGACGGGGGACCTTGCCCACTCCTCTTCGGAGCGGCGTTTGCTGCGTGGCTCCTCGCGGAGGTACCTCTCCATTTCGTAGCATGTCTGAAATGTGGAATAGTTTGGTTTTTATAAGTTAGTTAACTTCTCGAGTCCCAAGCATAGGCAACGTAAAAACCTGTAATCTGTACCCTCACCATGAGTTTTACGCGGCCTTAAACCAGCTTCTGCGTCAACTCAAACGATTGCACAAATGGGACCCGAGGAGTTATTTTAACCGCGTCCAACATACCTACTGGACATAAAATGACATAATTCTTTGCATTTTTTGCTAGCCAGAACGTCGATTTTAACTTGAGAATTTGCTATGCCATTGAACTGGTTTCGAAATGACATAACAACTCTATCTGACTGTCGAACCGTCTTACAAAACTTAACTATTGAATTGCAACCTGCAGAGAACATCCGGACATTACTACGAAAGCATTTCCGCCCCAGCTGAAACGGAGACCTTCGTTAACGCTCGGTCAACCAACGGCTTGTTGTTAGACTAATCTATGTATTTGTTGATTTAATTGCACTACAATATCCTTTTCAAACTGTTTAACCAACAATGTCTTTGCCACCACGGATTAAAACTAAATCCCGGCCACAGGACACCGCACCGTATAGCGTGACTAACCAAATACCCTCGACCTCAACTACTCTCGACTTTAACCCCATAACATAAAGCTCTCTCCAACCGCACAAATAACTTTGCTTAACCGCAAAGTTACCACTACAGTCTCGTCAATGGGAATGGAACCTTATGTTAACACAGTAAGGTCGTTATTGTATTGTATTGCGTGTACCGTTAGGTGTATGCCCTATAGGTACTATAAACCTTGAAGGCGTACGTTGAACTTTCAAAAACCACTATTGTTTTATTAAGGTTCTGGTGGGTGAGTTCGGGTAAAGTGGAATAAAATGTTGTTTTTGTTTTAGGATATGCAGTGTTTGCACAACTGGGAGTACCGTAGGCCGGGGTGACTTTGGAAAATTTGGGGTTACTTTGATAGATTTAAAACGGCTATAGAATTACCATTATTCATTATTTACTGAAAATGTTCCTGTAACTAGTTAGATTACTATATATTCATATTCACCTACTGTAAAAAATCTCGCATAAATATATATTAGGCTTCAAAACTAGAATTTTAAAGTCGCCCCTGCGTTTGAAAGTCGCCCCGGTCAATGGTACCTAATGTTTTTACCATTATTTTTGTTACAAAAATATTTTAGCGCAATCTTTGAGCAATGTGTATGACATCTGGACAACAATGTATATATCCATATGAAAACTGTCATATTTTGACGCTGGTTGGTCATGAGTGGTCATAAATGTCATAATATAGTACATATATAACTATTAAAGCAAACTATCATCTCGCAGTGCAAGAGTTACACCTTCGCAAGGCGGGCTTTTAACATATTACATACGCAATAGCACTACAGCAATAAATATGTATACATATATATATAAACAGTGTCCCAAGGTTTTTATTTCCATTCCGTTGCCATTTTTTCATAGATTTTGTATGGCGGTCACGGAATGGATAGATCGAAAATTGTATGGAAATTTTGGGACACATTCTTTCTCCTATTAGGATCAAAATAGCTCATGATTCCGACTAACCCGGGGATAAGCGGTTAAACCGTTAACCCAGTGTCAGATTGTACTGGTAACCATGGTAACTCCAGGTTTAACCGGTTAACCCGGGTTAGTGGAAGGGTGCAAGTGGGCCTTATAGAGTTAGACCAAGACAAGTCTGCAACGATTACTTTAAACGTCAAACTTCTATGAAATTATGACGTGTAAATGACACTTGCTACTATCAAAATCGACACTTCTCTTGGTCTAACTCTACCTATGCATATAAATTATATTTGAAATTTGAACTAACATATTTCGGTAGCACAAAGGCATCAATGGGGATGGCAACTGTCAAAGGTTTGCATAGATGGCACCACCATAGCTTGGCCCTTTCTCTAGTTGTTTTTTTTTTAGATTTGGCTTAAAGAGCTGGCATCCAGACCATAAAATGCCAGAAGAATTTGACACAATTCTAGGGATTGACAGGGCATGGACCAACCAAGCCAATAATTATAAAATAACTCTAATTAAAGTTCTATATTTTTGCCATTCACCCGTAAGTATAATCACAATAATAATATAACATAGACGAGGAATCCTCTAGACGGAGTTTAGAGCAATTATTTCATGAAACCGATGCTGCCAAAAATACGGGGGTGCGGGGGACGAGGTGAGCGAGGTCCCGTGCTGTGATTGGTCCGTTCAAAGACACGGACGTCACACAAAGACACTTTCGACTCGAAAATGGAGTAAAATTACCGTATGCGTGGCAGAGGGGGTAGAGACTAGAGCTACTATGCTCAGTGTGTAATATAATCACGTACGTGTCCACATATTTACGAGCGAGAAAACAATATGAGTGGAAAACCCGTGGGAGGGAAAGCGCGTGCGCCGGGAAAAGTGGTTTAGAAAACAAGCCTTACGTAGAATTGTACTATATTGGCCGTAGCTTTTGCTTGAATGCAGCGGTCGGCAACAAGCGGCCCGCGGGCCTCTCACTCGCGGCCCGCGAGCCCCCCTGGCTATTTTGTATGTAATATTGTCAAACAACAATGTCTGATAAAATCACACATATTAACAAAAGTGCGGCCCGCGTCAACTTCCTTAACTGCTATGTGGCCCTTGGCTGCTAAAAGGTTGCCGACCGCTGCTTTAATGGATATGGATTAAAAAAAACCGGCCAAGTGCGAGTCGAACTCGCGCACGTAGGGCTCCGTACCATTACGCAAAAACGACAAAAAAATCACGTTTGTTGTATCCCCACTGAAATATTTATTTTATTTTATTTTTAGTATTAAAGAAATACATCATCTGTGAAAATTTTAAATGTCTAGCTGTCACGGTTCTCGAGTTACAGCCTGGTGACAGACAGACGGACAGCGGAGTCTTAGTAATAGGGTCCTGTTTTTACCCTTTGGGTACGGAACCCTAAAAAAGGATATGGATTTAAAAGCAGATACACAGGGTGGAACATTTCTAGAAACTGAGCTAAAAGGATAGAGTTATCTAAGGCCCACTTGCACCATTCTATTAACCCGGGATTAAGCAGTTAAACCGTTAACCTAGTGTCAAATTGTACTGGTAACCATGGTAACGCCTGGTTTAACCGGTTAACCCCGGGTTAGTGGAATGGTGCAAGTGGGCCTAAGTGATCTACAATCGAGTTGTTATAATCGTATCGTAAAGCTTGATTAAAAAGTAAAACAAAATCATGAAATTGAAATATTTTAAAATCAGTGGCTACCCTACAAAAGTTAATTAATTTTTTTTTTCTTTATTTAGGATTACCCATAGTCTAATAAAACATGGTCTTCCATTCCCAGAGTGACACGGGCCTACGTCACAACAACATGGCCGCTATATATAGCGCTATCGCATATTATCATATAGCGCTGTCGCATGATGACGTAGGCCCGTGTCAGTTAGGTGACCTAGAAAAGACGGGAATGGAGTACCAGGCGGAGTATATTATTATACCATGGGATTACCAACAGATAATACATCTTACATGCTCTTAAATCTATATAACAATCATAACTGATGCTTATCTAATTATAGGTAACCACAACTTATTTTAAACTAGCTTTTGCCCGCGACTTCGTCTGCGTGGGATCAGCAACAGCTAGTGTGAGCATAGCGCCTGAATAAAGTGTAATAGCAATCATTCAATTTGAGCATAAGTTTCAATCAGTGAACAGGCAATCCATTAACTCTCTCAACTCCACTCTCTTTAGGGATGATTTCCGACATAAAAACCATCCTTCCCCGTGACGGCCGTGACTCAAAATTGGACGTGCGCGCCGCCGCGGCGCGCCGCCGCCATAAAGAGTCAGCGCGCCGCCGCCGCCGCCGGTAGTTTAAAATTCGCGCCGAATATTTTTTTATAAGACAGTATTATGCAGCGTTAAAATATGTAATAGGTTATAGACCGTTAAGAAATAGTTGAAAATTATTGCGGGCGCCACTTCCTACGTAGCTCTCACATTTTTAACGTAAAATACTTACTACTTACATGGATATAATTTAGTACGGAATTTTTTTGGTTATTGTATAATTTAATTTCTACTATTTTATGTCGCACCAACACAATACTAACTATTTCTTATGTGGCAGTATGATTTACATAAAAATGTGTTGTATGTATTACAAAGTATAATGTCCAGTGTTTCCAGTGTCCAGGGTTTTAACCGTTGTCGATTACACGGCACTTTTGCTAAGTCCAGTATGTTGGACATTACCAAGTATGGGAAGAGTAAAATTATCAAATTTTCTGATAGTTTTTATTGTAAATAAATTAAACAGAGGGATGTTAGATGTTTCAAAACGTTTTAAAAAGTCATTACTTGTCGGTTTACAACGTAATGAACTAATAAACCAAATAGATAAAAAAATATTTTTACGGACTTTTTTTCCTGTGCGTTCATCAAGACATCCAGAGACAGACCCGATATCATTTGAGAAATTTCTTACGAACATTATTATTGCATTGAAATTGCATGCATTATTGTAAAAACCATTGCTCAGATGTTGCTGCCTCCTAGTCCTCCTACGATACCCCGCTAAGTTTCATAAATGACGTCAATGACTGGTAAAATTTTACCACCTTCGAGCTATTAAGTATTTGGAAAAATATAAAAATAATAGGTTTGACTTTAATTCATAACATAAGTTGACATTATCAGTAAGTGTATTTGTAATTAAAAAATGCAATTATTCTACATTTACTAAAAAAACATGAATTTGACAAGTACTGTATGTATACTCGGCAACGTCCAAAATACTAGACGTCTTTTCATTATGCGGCGTATCTTTTTATTTACACCGAACCTGGCAACATCCAACATATTTAACATACGTATGTTTTTTTCGAAACTATTATAAATAGATTTTTTTCATGATTTTTCTACAATAAACAACCACATAATAACACCAAAAAAATGATACTAACACAGATTTTTTACATTTTTTTCCCTTGTCGAGGGTCTACCCGAGGTTTTCTTCGATTTTAGACAAGTTTAGAATCGTATCTTATCTTTTTTTGCACTACAGATAGAATTATAAGACAAACGGTTATCGGTTTTTCAATCTTTTATCTCCGGTTTTGTCCAACGGATTTTGAAAAAAATAATACTTATTTTTTTATTAATTTTTTAAACATTGTCTTAAAAAAACAATTTTTTCGTATCTAGTAATCTAGTTTGAAGGATCTTACTTGTACGAAATCGACATATTTGGGTTCGTCTTTGACGTCTCGAAAAACCAGTTTTTTAGCCTAAAATTGTTCAACTTTGATGCCAAATATCTCGAAGACAATGAACTTTGAAGTAAATATGGGATACTATATTGCTTAAAGCCTTGCTATTAATATAATAAGCTACAAAAAACATTAGAAAACTAAGGGATACAGATCGAAGGTCATTGGCGTGGGGTAGCCCCTTAAGGGTTAAGCGTAACTTTTCATTATACGTCTTAATATTGAAAAGTTGAAAAACCCCACGCCGCCGGCGTTACGCCGCCGCCGCGGATTTTTTCGTGGCGCGCCGCCGCCCGATTTTTTTCGACCGGCGCGCACGTCTACTCAAAATATCTCTATGCCAAATTTCAACTAAATCGGTTCAGCGGTTTAAGCGTGAAGAGGTAACTGACAGACAGACAGACCCATTTGCTAGGGTTGAAACATACAGATTTTTGCACTAATGTAACAGACTGCATCTAAAAAACGGTTAGAAATATTAACGTGATTAATAAGTGAAATATAAAGTTCGTACAGTCGCGATCTACACGAGTATAGGCCAAAGATATGGCACCACCTTTTTCTAGTATAAATTTTCTTGATTTTCCGAGGTACGTTTTTTTCTTAGACTTAGTTTATCTTATACTATTACCATAGACATGTACCAACATGTACTTAATACCCGAACGACATAGAATAAAACACCGAGTATAGCGGTAGTTTAAAACAAATACCAGGATCCTTTACCCGTGACATCGATTACCGACCACCGGTACTCGGTACAGTTTATCTATTGTCCGCCATTTCCGTTTTTTTGTGCGCGACACGCTCTCTTTTTGTTTAATTACTATTTCACTTTTCAAATATCGTTTTTGACTACCGGTCTAGTCTAGTGGGTAGTGACCCTGCCTATGAAGCCGATGGGCCCGGGTTCAAATCCCGGTAAGGGCATTTATTTGTGTGATGACACAGATATTTGTTCCTGAGTCATGTATGTATGGTTGTTTTCTATGTATTTAAGTATTTATATACATATTTATTATATATATCGTTGTCTAAGTACCCACAACACAAGCCTTGATGAGCTTACCGTGGGGCTTAGTCAATTCGTGTAAAAATGTCATATAATATTTATTATTTAAATATCTGTAGCAGTACCGCGAGTTGACACTTGCGATGGTGGCCTGTGGAGGAAAATTAATAAGGAGGCGACCTTAAACCGTAAATCATTAAGTATATACTTATCTTAACCTCCTAAGTCCCTGCGTACAATTTTTTGTACTTCTTCCAAAATCTATTTTGAACTTTTATTGTGTAACTAAAGGTTCCAATTTCAAAAACAAAACAATTGCTTCTGGGTCTCAGGAGGATATACTAAACTACTAAATTAGTACGACGGCCAATGAAAAGGGCCCTGTCCTGCATATCTACACACCGTAACGTCATACACTGGAAACTATGAGTAAAGGTCTTAAGCGCCGTGTGTAACCCTCTATCAGGGTTACCACTAGTAGTTAAAATGTAGAAAAACCAGACGAAACCCTCTACTGACATAGGGTTGTCTAAAAACTCTAAAAATATACACAAGATGCTAATTTAGATAGTTGCGTAGAGGTAATACATTCTACTTGATCCTAAAACATAGGAAAAAACAAGGGCACGTATTTAACCGGTCAACTAATTAATCGAATTTGGGTAGTTTAAAATAATAGAAATGGGTAGTAAAATTAATAGTTTGACAACTAAAATGGAGCCTTAAAATATATCAATATGAGTTGTATTTTAATGCCGTTACAGCTTTTGTTTATTTTTAGGCAGGTACCAAATATTTATTTGGCAACTTAATTATTATATTGGAGACTATTTATGAAGCACATTAAAAAAAACGGCTATCTATTAATTTAAAAATGAAGTTATTTTAAAATATTTTGTTTGGTCACTACACGGTCAACCTAACACGCTCCTCCTCGCTTCGCTCGTCGTCGCACCTATCTTTTGACTCTGGCAGAACACAGTGGTAACTATTGAAATTAGTAATTAAAAATTTAAAGTCCTAATGGTATAACGGCCATTAGGTGTTTCATGATTAGGAATTTCGACTATAAGTACTTATAGTGAGTATAGTAGGGTATAATACGTAAATAAATTTGTGGTATTTTGTGGATTAGGAAATTTGTCAATTTAAAGTAGGTACTAGGTATGCATATGTTTAAATATAAATTATTTAAAAATGGAGTATTTAAAGCTTATGTATATAGGTATCTTAGGTATTCTGTTTATATACAAAATATATAAACAACCAAATTTTATGATCGCTTTACAATATTAGTTGCCAACTTATTATTTTAGACGCCAACTTATCAATTCAAGTTCCCTATATTTTTTTTGGGTGGCTTGATTATGCTGCCAGTTTTTTAATAATATGATGCTTAAATTTGAGGCTAATATAAATTTATTGCTGCTAAAATATTAATGCACAGCCAAATTATATTATTATATGCCCAGTGAAGGTTCCTGTTTAATATTTTAGTTGCCCGGTTAATAATAAGCCAAAAACAAGTACGGGAAAAAATATACTTTTAAAACCTCGGAAAACCTGATGGCGTTATTCATAAACGAGTAGCTGGCTTGAATTAGCTATGAATCGTTTGTCTTTATCTGTCATGTTGACTTATGTTTTTGTAAGAAAGGGATATAACATAATTAAACTAAATCAGGCCCGTAAAGTTTTATGAATAAGGGTGAGTATTTGACTTTAAAAAAAATCTGAATGATAGTGGTGATAAATATATGGCAAAATGAACTCGGTTATTTTCTGGATAAATAATAATTACTCTGCCTATATACGTCCCAGTGCTGGGCACAGGCCTCCTCTCATGCGCGAGAGGGCTTGGGCTATAGTCCCCACGCTAGCCCAATGCGGATTGGGCTAGCGTGGGGACTATAGCCCGACTATAGATTGGATGCGGACCTTTGAATTTCTTCGCAGATGTATGCAGGTTTCCTCACAATGTTTTCCTTCACCGAAAAGCTAGTGGTAAATATCAAATGATATTTCGTACATACGTTCCGAAAAACTCATTGGTACGAGCCAGGATTTGAACCCGCGACCTCTGGATTGAAAGTCGGGCGTCATATCCACTCGGCCACGACCGCTTATCCGGATATCAAGGATAAAAAAAATACTACACTAATAAATATGGTTACCGAGAAATGCCGAAACGTTATAACGATAGGTATTTCCCAAGAAACTTAGCTGGATAAATTAATTATTTTATTTTTTGTCGTTATTGGCGTTAACGAGCACATGAACATTCCTCGTTTAATAAGAACTTAAAAGACTTTTTGGAGTTAATCATGAAATTTTGTCAAATATATCATTTGACATTTGAATATTAGAAAGATATAAAAATGTTACAGGGATTTTCTCATTTTTTATGTCTACCTTATTATGTCGGCTAGGTTGATCTCATGAACTGTGTCAGATTGTCAGTCTGGATTAAAATTAAATATCTGTCTAATTATTTAGTACTAGTGTTCCTGAAAAATAATTTAAATTCCTTAGAAATCAGAAAGACACCAAAACTCAGGTAAGTGGTAACCCTACGAAAACACTTCGTTTTAAATAAACCTAACACTAATACTAATTAAATCCTTCCAATTTTAGAATCCACGGGAAAACTACCCGTCTCTGTTACTCCCAAACAAAAATCAAAGGTCAGAAAGAGATCGTGAACATGACGTCATAATGTTTAACGCGTGGAACGGGATGTAAGTGCTTATCAAGTGAATTTCGATCGTAATTTAATGGGATTAAGGTCGTTTTCAGATTAGTGTGTACCATGAATAGGCCGTTGTAAACAATTTAGTACACTTTATTTGTGCGCTTTGCGTTTTACGAGAAAATAAAATGGCGGATGTGTCGGAAGAGTTTGTGAGATCGTTACAGCGGTTTTTAATATCGGAGCGGCCAAGATGATCACAGATATCTGAGCATACACTAGGCATGTTCAGGTAGCAGCAGAATTAACCGGGCCTTAAGGGGCCCACTGATTAACAGTCCGCCGGACGGTATCGGCCTGTCAGTTGTTTGGAACTGTCAAAATTTTGTTCTAACTGACAGGCCGATACCGTCCGGCGGACTGTTAATCAGTGGGCCCCTTTAGAGCCTTGGTAATCCGGACGCTCGCTAACCCGGTGATCCCTGTAATCCGTACGGGTATTACACAGGTGCACGTAATTACCTATTATTTAATGCAAGGGTGAACCGTAATAGGTAATTTCGGGATAAACAACGAGACTGAATCGATATGCATGGTTGTACAGTCATCTGCAATAATATGTTACACAACGAAGGACGCAAAAATATCTGACACGATCTTATTTGTGGACGCATAAGAGCGTGTCACATATTTTTGCGGCCTTCGTTGTGTAACATATTATAGCAGGTGACAGTGTAAAGACCAGTACAGCTAGTACAGCTACCACTAGTTTGACACTGACATATTCGCTAGCGTGTTCGTAACTTACTTTCTATGCATCTCGCTCGTACTTGCCAGCGAGCAGAAGTGGGGTTTACTTATTGGTGCGAGCGAGATACGCGAGAATAGCATATCAATAACAGCTTTGTATAATCTGAATTCCGCTTTATGGCGAAACTATTCATATTCATACACACATTACACATACAGAGTGTATCTCGCCATTGCGATCGAAATCTATAAATACCAATAAATAGGCCAACTCTTGAGTTTTTGAACGCTCACTTGACATGGATATTATGTTCTGATTTTAGTTTTATCGCAATCATTGTATGTGTATTCCATTAATATTAAGCATAACTAATCTCAAATCATTTATTTACATACAATATATATACAGTGGTACTACTAAACGAAATTAATAACTAGCTTAAATCTAAAATAGGCCCCTGAGCCTGAGGCATTGTACCGAGGATGCTGGCGGCATTTCCTCGCTGTATCGCAATGCTGATACGTTGTGCGAGGTAGCCGCCAGCTCTTCGGTCACCAGTTACGTCAACCAGACGCTTCGCGATTTCTGCGAACAACTTATGCGCGCTGGGACCCCATGGACCTAGAGTTTAAGCATAACTTAAAAACTAAAAGTGGAAATGGGCAGGTCACTTAGCCAGATTAGAAGACCAAAGATGGAGAAAGGCGGTCACAGAATGGCAAGGACCTCAAGGTACCAGACACCGTGGGAGACCACAGACGAGGTGGATAGACGATATTGTCTCAACATCTGGGCCTAATTGGACCCAAGATGCAAAAAATAGGATATACTGGAAAGGATTGGAGGAGGCCTGTACCCAAAAGGGGTCCTTAAATTAGAAATAAAATAATGAATAAATGTAGTATTAGTCCCACGGTAAGGTCAATATCTTAATAAGGCTTGTGTTGTGGGTACTAGACGACGATATATATAATATACATAATGCAATATAAATACTTATATACATAGAAAACATCTATAACTCGGGGACAAATATTTGAGATAAACACACAAATAAATAGCCTTACCAGGATTCTAACCCGGGACCCCCTGATTCGTAGGCACGGTCACTACCGACTAGGCTAGGAGGCCGTCAAAATTCCATATTAAATAAGTAAGTAACTTCATTGCACCACGAAAGAAAAATTCAATAAAACATTTACAATGTAAATATAGGTAGCATCAGGTGGTCCTATACATAAGAAAAACAAAATGTAGGTACATATGGGGTTTTCTGGTGAGTCACCAAAACATGTTTTCTTAACCAGGGGAAGATTTTAGCACTTTTTTATATAGACGATTTAGACGATTTTATACAGAAGAGGGAATTCTATCTATCCACCAAACTTTATCAAAAACTGACGCATCAAAACAAAAATTAATAAAAAACATTCTGTATACTTATGTGTAAGTATGTATGTTTTTAAGTTATCGGAATATGCCGTTTAGGAAGGCGGTAGTTTGTATAGTGTAAAAAATATTAACTTTGAAATTCAATAAACTCTTGGTAAAATTCACCCTGTATACTAATGTGTATGTATGTTTGTATGTTATCGGGATGTGCTGTTTTGGAAGGCCGCAGTTTGTATAGTCACGCAGGGCTCGGAACCGGTATTTTTTTTAAATCCCTAAAGAGCCCAATATTTCGATTTATTTTATGGTCTTTACGTAGGACTGCATCATGTATTTAGGTAACAACTTTGTTTTATTAGATTGTCCCATTAAAAATGAAATAATAAACCAAAGAACGAAAAATAACTTAATAATACCGGTTTTTTTGTATGGAGCTAATACCGGTTTCTGACCCCTGGTATAGTGTAAAAAATATTAATTTTGAAATTCAAAAAACTCTTGGTAAAATTCAACCTGTACACTTATGTGTATGTTTGTTTGTTTATCGGGATGTTCCGTTTTGGAAGGCCGCAGTTTGTATAGTGTAAAAAATATTAACTTTTAAATTCAAAAGACTTGGTAAAATTCACTCTGTATACTTATGTGTATGTATGTTTGTATGTTATCGGGATGTGCCGTTTAGGAAGGCCGCAGTTTTTATGACGCTAAATAAAACGTTGCATCACGGCGGCTATTCCTGGCTGTGAGTCAACGACTCAACGCTGCGCTGCGCTAGGGTTGACACAAGCAAGGATATTCGGCTCAATTCGGAAAATGAATTAGATTTCTACTAGACTTCAACAAGTTACGATACGGATAATTTAAACATATTTGTAAGATAGATATGTCAAATATGACGTTTGCGCGATTCTGGAGGCCCTCTTGAACGATTTCGACAAGTTATGACTTAGATATCCAAGTCACATCTAGTCGATATCTAGAATGTAGATCTAGTTGATCTCTAAATCGTCTCAAGATCTTGTGATTATCTCGAAATCCGAATAGGCCTGATTATTTATTTAAATAAATTGATGGTTTTTTTTTAAATATTTAAATAACAACGGTTGCACTCACGTGAATTATTTGTCGCTATTGGGAGAGCAGCCGTAGCGTGCACTCGAGCCTGAAGAAGGATTCCCGATAGATCCGAAACATGTCGCCAATAGCGGAAAATCATTCACGTGAGTGTAACCGTTGTTATTTAAATATTTTAAATTGATGGCTAGTAAAAAGTGTAAAATATTGCGTTCTTTCAACATTTCATATATATTTTATAAGTGTGGATGGGTTCTAATTTTACGTACGTACTTAAAGTACAATATACAAAATCACAGACAAAACATCCACCAGACTTAGCATAGTCGCGCTACCCCCTCTGCCACGCATACGGTAATTTTACTCCATGTTCGAGTCGAAAGTGTCTTTGTGCGACGTCCGTGTCTTTGAACGGACCAATCACGGCACGGGACTTCGGTCACCTCGTCCAGCGCACCCCCGCATTTTTCGCATCATAGGTTGCATGAAATAATTTCTCTAAACTCGGTCTAGAGGATTCCTAGTCTATGTACAAAACCAAGTTCATATTAATTTATTACACATAAGGAAATTTTTAAATAAACATAACGACGGGCCTTCCTGGCGCAGGTACAGTCAAAGAATTTAATTTCAGCACCATTTCGTTCCTTGTCACAGTGACAATCAATATGAAAGTCGCTAGGGACCTCATACATTGTCATTGTGACAAGATGCGAAATGGAAACTTTGAAATATGTATATTGTTTCTAACGTGCGCCAGCCCTAATTGCTGTAGGTCACAGTCATAGGACGCGCCAAATACATGCGATTCACAAACAAAACTTTTTTCCCTTACATGGCTTAAGCCTTAAAGGATCTCCATAAATAAAATAAATATAAATTATACTTTTTTTGGTAAATAATTAATTTTTGATACATGCTTTTATCGCTGACTGTACTTTTCTTTCAACTAATACTCATCAAGACAATTGTTACATACCCAAACACAATTAGATTGCGTTGTTTTATCACAGAGTTCTTATGCCACCTCCTGTCTCCATCATCAGATCCGCTCGATGGTACCTACCATAATATTGCATTGTCCCCTAAAGGATGACTCAAGTTAGACCGGGCCGTGTCCGGGCCGGAGCTTCCGGCGCATCGTTTTCTATGGAAAGCATCATGTGATCGCCTGTTATGTCATAGAAAAGTAAGCGGCGGAAGCTCCGGCCCGGACACGGCCCGGTCTAACGTGAGTCATCCTTAATATGTACAATCGAGTAATGGGAAGTGAAATTTAGCTTGCAAGAATTGACCCTAACATAAATACAAACCTGCATGTGAAGCCGATGGTCCTGGGTTCGACTCCCGGTAAGGGCATTTATTTGTTCCTGAGCATGGGTGTTTTCTATGTATATGTGTATTTATCTATATACCTACTAGCGACCCGCCCCGGCTTCGCACGGGTTACATAGAACCTTAACAAATTATACACCTAAACCTTCCTCAAGAATCACTCTATTGATTGGTGAAAACCGCATGAAAATCTCTTCAGTAGTGTTAGAGTTTATCGCGAACAAGGCTCGGAACCGGTTTTTTCTTCATACAAAAAATACCGGTATTATTACGTTCTTTTTCGTTCTTTGGTTTATTATTTCACTTTGAATGGGACAATCTAATAATACGAAGTTGTTACCTAAATACATGATTCAGTCCTACGTAAAGAGCATAAAATAATTTAAAATATTGGGCTATTTTGGGATTTAAAAAAAACCGGTTCCGAGCCCTGATCGCGAACATATATACACACAAACAGACAGACGCATATCGTCGCCTAGCACAAGCTTTGCTTATAGTCTGTATTACTCTGTACGTTTAGGTATTTAAATAAAAGTAAACAAAATCTACCCTCAAATGACTCCTTACGCAAGTTAAGGGTAGATGAAAACATTACATGATCAAATCATGTAGGTTAAAGTCAGGTCGTTCGTTGGCAACTCCAGGCGGTTTTGTATTTGGTTGGTTAACCAATAAACATTATAACTACCCGAAAATGTACAAATTGTTTGTTTACATTTATTGAAATACCTAAAGATACAGAGTAGGTATTAACAGTCCGCCGGACGGTATCGACCTGTCAGTTAGAACAAAATTTTGACAGTTCCGAACAACTGACAGGCCGATACCGTCCGGCGGACTGTTAATCAGTGGGCCCCTTAAGATGTCCCCTAATTTTTTTAAAACATTGCTTATAGACGGGTCTATCGCGAATTTATTTTATTACGTTTAATTACCAACGTTTCGGCCCAGGTTTCACTGGTCGTGGATCCGTTTATAAAACTGAGTTAATGTGTGTTCAAAACGCGAAAGTTTTAAATATTATATTGCAAGTTGACGACCGGTCTGGCCTAGTGGGTAGTGACCCTGCCTATGAAGCCGATGGTCCCGGGTTCGAATCCTGGTAAGGGCATTTATTTGTATGATGATACAGATATTTGTTCCTGAGTTGTTTGGTTGTTTTCTATGTATTTATATATTAGGTCATTACCTATGAAATTGGCGTTTTGTTCGGAGAATTTCAACGAAACACGAGTTTCCATACAATTAATTTTGCGGATATTTTTTTGATGGCTAATTCAAACCAAACAAAATTTTTCCAGTAATTTTTGACACCTTTAAGGTATGTTTTCAATATCTCCATTTCTTGAAAATTGGTACCATTAGAAAAATATAAGTAATTTTAATACTCGAACCGACAGCACATGAAAAGACCTATTTTCAAGGCTTAATTCTGAACACTTAACAATAAAAAATAACAATTAATTGTATGTAAAATCGTTGTTTATTGAGTGCACTGTAGTTTTATTGTAATTGTGTATGTACTTTTGTAAAAAAAAAAAAACTAGGATCAGACTTATATCTATGAACAAAAACGCCAATTTCATAGGTAAGGACCTAATATTATATATATCGTTGTCTGAGTACCCACAACAGCTTACCGTGGGGCTTAGTTAATTTGTGTAAAAATGTCCTTAATATTTATTTATTTAGTTAAAGCCTTAAGCGAGAGACAGCCCTAGTCGCAGTTACAGAATGAAAACACTCGGCATTCATACAATACATAGTACATACATGTCTCTTATTCGCGGTTTGCGTCCCACGAGTTGTGTACATCCATAGACTAGGAATCTTCTAGACCGAGTTTAGAGCAATTATATATACGAGGGTGCGGGGGACGAGGTGAGCGAGGTCCCGTGTCGTGATTGGTCCGTTCAAAGACACGGACGTCACACGAAGACACTTTCGACTCGAAAATGGAGTAAAACTACCGTAATTGTGGCAGAGGGGGTAGAGCTACTATGCTCAGTCTGGAGGATGTCTTGTCTGTGTGTACATCACTGCTGGCGGGATGCCTAACTTCGCTCGGCGATTAACACGTTCACTGCCATCTCTGTCCGTATGCGCTTTTCGCTACATACCTACGGGTTTTCCCGTGTTATCGGCTCGTAGCGCGTAGCTCGCGCTGTCACTGAATGTGTTGACATAGGCATTCACTGCCAAGAACGTGCTAGGTAACGGGTAACGGGTGTTTTTTTTTGTAAGGGCAGACTACAAGCATAACTCTGAAAGGTAATGTCAAAGGCAGAGAGAAAAAATAGAAACCGGCCAAGTGAGAGTCGGACTCGCGCACGTAGGGTTCCGTATTAATCGTATTATATTCGTAGCTTCCTAATAGAGCCCGACGGCTAATCCTATTGTCTAGGCCTATCTGTCCTATTCTATAGACAATAGGATTAGCCGTCGGGATCTATTAGGAAGCTACGAACTATACCATGGGAGCCCCACTTAAATATTTGTTTTATTTTGTTTTTAGTACCTATGTGTTGTTATAGCGGCAACAGAAATAAGTACATCATCTGAGAAATTTTCAACTGCCTTTTATTTTCAAACTGCAGTTACAGCCTGGTGACAGACAGACGGACGGACAGCGGAGTCTTAGTAATAGGGTCCAGTTTTTACCCTTTGGGTACGGAACCCTAAAAACAAATAAACTTTCATTCTCGCTTACAATTTACAGTCAAATCTAAACCCAATCTCATAAGAAATAAAGTCGATATTTGCACGTCAGTAGCGTGACCTGGTTGAGATTTGGGGATATGTGATTTTTTATTCCTATACCTATCGTTCACGAGAGGATTCTCGAATGAAAATTCGTTATTGACTATCGTTAATTGGTTCCGTTTTCGTAGCGCCTGTCTTGTTTCCGCTAAAACGAAAGCAGATATGTAAGAATGTGACAGAGTGAGTAAGTATAAGTATAGATTAAATTCAAGCAATATCAGATTATTATCAGATGAAGAAATGTAGCGTGTTTTCTAAAATGATGTCTAAAATAACAATGAATTTACTCTTGACTACTCAAGAAACGGTACCTGCAGTCGAACATCCGGATCGGGACATGCGAAAGCTGAAACGGAGACCTACCCTACGCTAACGCTCGGTCAATAAAGGTGTCTATTTAACATGTCACGGCAAGTTTTCCTTATAAATACCAACAACTGATTTTCCTGTATTAGTAACCATAAATAATCCTTTGCCAAGTAAAACATAATAGAAAAGGGGAAACTGAAACTCGGAAATGCACCGTAAATGGGTTAAAATATCAATGTAACTAATTGGTTTGTTGGAGACTTTGGTCTTACTCGTAATTAAAATATCACGCTGTAGCAGCAGAGTAAACGAATATTCTACCGTGCCGCTTACCGAACGCGACTCTTTTGATTACTTCTAAATTAAATATATAAAAGCTATTAGAAGTTTTACCATTGAGTTCATCATTCGCTTGCCCTTATCCCATTCATTTGTGGTCGGCGCAGCATGTCTTTTTCTTCCATACCGCTCTCTCGCCCGTCATCTCATCATTCACTTGCGTTCGTTTTATATCATCTCTCACACAGTCCATCCACCTTTTCCTAGGTTTTCCTCTCCCGTTAATTCCCTCCACATTCATTCGTAATACCATTCTCGTCACATGACTTTCATCCCTCCGCATCACATGCTCGTACCACGCTAGGCGATTCGCTCTTACTTTTTTTCTTTTTTTTTTCTTTCTTTTTTTTTTACCATTGAGTTACTATTACTATAGACAAAGACATATGTAACTTCGTATAAGACGAATAAAGTCTAAGGAAAAAACGTGCCTCGGAATTCAAGTAAAAGTCATTCTCGAATAGATGCCGCACACACCTTTAGCCTATCCTCGGCTAGATGGCGTGACGACACCGTTTCATATTTAACAATTTTAACACATAGATATGAGTGAATGGACATGGATCAAAATGATATAAAAATAATAAAATCATTTATCCATATATATACATTTTTTGATAACTTTATACGTTTTCATTTTGAGTTTTAGTCGTGTGTCGATAGATGGCAGTAAATTTACAGTGACTACAAAATTTACAATGACAGGACCCCTCTATACTATCTATTCTTTTTGCTATAGATAAGCCATACCAAACAATGAAATTGTCGCAATCACAACCTGTAACGCGACCAAAACGTCGTAAGCGCCGTGAAATTCATGGCGCTTACGCGTTTAGGTCGCGAGACTCGCGCTCCGCTTCTATGGTTTGTTGTCAAAACGACAGCAACTCATGGCGCAAAATAATGGTTCTCTGTGCCGGTTCTATACGAAGTAATAATATACTTCTGTAAATAGTAATGTGTAGAGATTTACCTCTATCCCTACACCTTATAAAACAAAGCCCCTCGCCGCGTCTGTCTCTTTGTGTGTATGTATGTTTGCGATAAACTCAAAAACTACTGAACGGATTTTCATGCGGTTTTCATCTATCAATAGTGTGATTCTAGAGGAAGGTTTAGGTGTATAAATTGTTAAGGTTTTGTGTAAACCGAGCGAAGCAGGGGCGGGTCGATAGTGGAAAATATTTCCTAGCTACAGATATTTTTGGAGCGTTTCATCTGCTTTTCACGCCCGACGTAACATTTTGCAAAAAAATCCCATCACGGGCCTAATCCTGCTTCTGACCTATATCAATACTGAGACAGCGAAATCGCATAGTGCTGGAGGCCATTCAAAAATGCATTGTGTTATCAAAATGTTTCTAACTTATGTCAGTCACTACCTGCTCGTACAAACAGCAACGCTCCTATTGGCCTTGATTGCTTACCGTCTAAGGGTACCCGCATCATAATTATCACATGATCTTGTAGCAGGGGGGGGCGTTAAAATCACCAAATATCACCAAGGGGGAGGGGGGGTCAAACATAGGCCAAATATGATCACATGCTTCCTGGACGACCCCTAAGGTCCACGAATGTACAGTTAACAGTGTGGGCGATTAACTACGCCGTACATGTATTGAGGCGAGACGCACGGGACATTATTTAGATATCATTTTGATGTCAAAATGTAAGTTTGAATTGCGCTCCTGGAGGATTAAGCTTGGAAACCAATTCGTCCGAATCAGTTACGGACTATTTTTGGACGCAAACAGACGAACAGGGTAAGTGGGTCGTCGAGTTTCGTTTAGGAATCGGTTTTTTAGAACAAAATGTAAGGTATTGTAAAATGTGCCTAATTTGCTCCCCACTGCGTAATTTTGCTCCAACAGTTTTTATACATTAAGACTAGTGGCTCTGCGAGCGGTAGACCTCGCAAAGATAGCTTTAAACTGAATAAATGTATGGCTCCGCCATTTCGTAAATTTTCCAAAATCTGGATCGACAAAAAAAAACAGTTAACTTATCGAACCTGCTCACAACATTTCACGAGAATCGGCTGAGAATTGCGACCTGTAAAGGAGAACATCCGGACCAACTGAAAGCATTTTTGCCCATGCTGAAACGCTAACGCTCGGACGAAATATTTAAAATTTAAATTAAATTGTCTAATTTTGGAGCAAGTCAGGCACATTTTACGGTATACCTATACAAAACCCTCAATACTTTTACTAAGTTAACTTGTTGTTCGCCAACTCTGCTCTGTTTCTCGTGAAATGCGCGTGTAAAATTGGGATTTCCTTTCCCATTGTGTTCGTTTCTAAATCGGACTGCTCCCAATTTAATACGTGACGGAAACATGATAGTGGGAACTTTTAATAAAGCAATTTAACTCGTCTTCTGTCTCTTCTACGTATTTTGCCAGGGTCCGCTTTCCTACTTACTTTTCTCCACTTCGCGCGATCTTGGGCGTCCTCTGGTGTGAGCCCGTTTATGTTACGTCCTATCTGCTTTCACGACATCGAGCCAACGCTTTTTTGGTCTGCCGTGGGGTCGGGGGTTGGCATGCTATTTGACTAGTATCGAATTAAAAGATGGGTTCTAACAAAGAAAGATCCAGAAGTCATACATAAGGACCTTTCCATTAAACTGATAACCTTAACCTTCTAGGTGCAGCCAAGGCTAGCAAAGTTGTATAAAAATCCATGGCCGGTGCTAGAGCGCCCGCAAGTGGCCCGCAACATGACATTTTGCTATTATAATTTATTTTTTTGCTTATTTGTCCCAACAAAATCTGATCTTATTAAATATTTAAATGGATTTAAACATCGCAACCACACATGATTGAAAATTCAGGTTTTGTTCACGTTGGATGAATGTTAATAGGTAATTTACCCGGCACAAATTTAATTGCAGTTTTTGCACCTTATTATGTAGGTGATAAGGTGAATAATTCGTACGTTGTTTGGGGTAAATGTTTCGAAACAAAAATTGAGAACAAATCCTAAACAGCTGACAGACGAAGAGCGTAGGGGAGGATGGGGTTATTGCGGACACATACTTTGGTAAGGGGAAACTCAAATAAAAGTCAGTCTACAATTTTGCCTGGGCCGTCTCTTAAGGCTAAGCATATGCTGAGACGCAGGGCAGAGCAAAGTATGGAACGTCCTTGTGCCGCAGCGTGCGTAGCTAAAGTACGTTCCATACTTTACAAAATCTGCTCTGCCCTGCGCTGCGTGTACTGCGTCGCCTGCGTCTCAGCATACGCTTAGTCTAACTACCATCTATTCTGAGCCATGATGAAACGCCGAAACGAGTTAGAAAGTGTTTTGAAGCCTTCGAAAATAACTGAAAGAAATTGTCCATTACACATTTTAAAAATAGAAGAGGTAATTTGGGACTTTTGCGAAATTACGATTACATAGAAGCCTTTGTAGAAGCGAAAATTAGAAACAAGTGGGAATCCAAAAAGAAGCAAATTATATTTAATATAAGGGGGCAAAGATGTTGTTTAACCGCTCGTGCTAATATTGTTACCCGAGCAAGCGAAAGATTCCAAAATTGAACCACGAGCGTAGCGAGCAAGCGGACCTCAGGCTCCAATGGGCCGTGGCAAAAAGCCGGGATAACGAGAGGAAGATGATAATATTAGGGAAACAGTATATATTTGTATAATCAGTAAGTATGTGACCTAAATACTTCAAATCAATGAGTGCTTTACATGTTAAAGGCCTCTTGAAATCACAATGGTGGCTCTGTAACAGATTCATATCAAGGGTGAGCGTTAACGAAATTAGACCCTAACTCGTAGTAATAAGGTTGATTTGGCTTGTATAGTGAATAAGCATACGATAATTAGCGTAATGGAATGTCGAAATGTGTAAGGTTGGAGTTAATTTTAACAGACTTAGGCCCACTTGCACCATCCCACTAACCCGAGGTTAACCGGTTAAACCTGGAGTTACCATGGTAACCAGTACAATTTGACACTAGGTTTACGGTTTAACCGCTTAACCCCGTGTTATTGGGATGGTGCAAGTGGGCCTTAGAAAAGGGCATGAAGGCCGCCAAGCTAAAGTGGGTCTGGGCAGGGCACGTCTACCGAAAGGAAGGATACCGGAGCGCTGGACCCCACAGGACGGACCTCGGGGCAGAGGAAGACCAAAACGGAGATGGCGGGACGACCTTGACACATTTTGTAAAGAGTGGCGGGAGTGTGCATCGGATAGGACCAAAAGGCGGGAAAGAGGGGAGGCCTTTGCCCAACAGTGGGACACTCCTATAGGCTAAGTAATAAACAGTCGCATTAAATAAATTCGCCTTGCGTCACCTATATGTCTGCGAAGGAGTTAATTTACACTGAGTAGGGGTTCTGGCGCGAACGCGTGCGGATTTTAACTACAATGCATGGTATAATAATATACTCCGCCTGGTACTCTCTTCCCGTCTTTTCGTGGTCACGTGACTGACACAAGGCTACGTCATCATGCGACATCGCTATATTATGATAATATGCGATAGCGCTATATAAAGTGACAATGTTATTGTGACGTAGGCTTGTGTCACTCTGGGAAGAGAAGACCATGTTTTATTAGACTATGCTACAATGGCACCCGCGTGCGACCGTGCGTGCGCCCGCTCCGTGCACCCGCGCCATCTAGCGGATCCTTAATGGCAATGAATTTAGCCTCACTGACCTTACATTAGTTATGAATTAATACAAACTTATCGTCCAAATGATTTCCTTGTCGGTCCGTACGACCCCAACGTACCTAAAACAAAGAAAACATGATTATATACATATAATGATATTATTGATACAGTTAATGTAAATGATAACATCTCTCCAAGAAACATTAGGCCGTACACTCGTCTGGCGTACAAAATATCCATGATATCGAATATTTAGTACTTATACACAAGCGAAATTGAAAAAAGAAACATGAAAAATCTTTGTATGCAATTTTGTTTCTTTTTAAAAATAGAATAATGTTTCTTTATGAAAAATGAGCAAACTTATGATTTTAAGGCACTTTCCCTCAACATGTCTACCACAATATAATAAATTTTAATTTTAAATTAAATTTCGAATATTTTAAGCACATTTTGGAGCAACGTAGGGAAATATAAGTTATTAATAACTTAGCGTAGTATTATTATATTCAAGTGTTATTTTAAACGTCAAACTTCTATGATATTATGTCGTTTAAATAACACTTGCACAGCGAGTGCTATCAAAATCGTTGCAAATTTGTCTTTGGTTTAACTGTACCTACTTATTACGCTAGAATAATATTAATCTTTAATAGTTACATTGGAATCCATTTTCTTATTTTCCTAACGTTAGGGACTCATTCTCAGAACACACTTTATTCATAAAAGCCACACAAAACACAAATGAGCATGCCAGTATACCGAAAATGGTAATTTCCATTTAAACTTATACGAAAGCTTATATACCTATGCTACGTAGCAAATGTAGCAATATCAAAATTACTGGAATTCAATTGTTATTAGATATATTTTTCTGCGAATTTATTGCGAGATTGACATGTGGAATTGCTTAATAAATATTACTATCTGGGAAACCGAGCTTTGCTCGGATAACCTATAAAAACTCAAAAATGCGCGATTTCCCAGAGTTTTCCTAGATCGATTTATCGCCCTCGAAAACCCCCATATAGCAAAATTCATAAATCGTTAGAGCAGTTTCCGAGATCCCCGATATATAGATATAAATAAATATATATATATACAAGAATTGCTCGTTTAAAGGTATAAGATACGTTCGTTTTTAAATTAACTGTAAGTGATTTCATAATTCATGCAAAACTTCTCTCTTGGTTATTGTTTTATTACAAATTGTAAACATTGGACTGCAAAGAGTAAATTTATCAACTATTATTAAAATTGGTTAATTGGACGAAAATAATAGCGGTTTCGGTCCCCGGTCCACCGAAATTGGTGGTTCCATTTCCGCCATGGCATACAATTACTATGCACTTGTTGTGACAATGTTTTCCTAGCTCCCCTATAACAGAAGGGTGAAATGTAATACTCTGTTAGTTGAACGAGTGAGCATGTTCACTGGATTGTGTCTTAGGGCGTGGACTGAACGCTAGCGGCGCACGATGGCGCGGCGAGCGGCAAATCAAGGCCAGCATCCATACATTGCGCTCGCTTGATTTGCCGCTCGCTGCGCCGCGCGCCTTTGTGTTCACTGTTCAGTCCACGGTCTTGACGTTGATCAGTCTGTCAAATGTGGTTGGTGCAACTGGCCCTTAGGGTGCCTGAGTAAACGTTCGAAGCGGAGCGTTCGGCGGGGCATGTAGCGTGGCGTCGGGCTCACAAGCGATTTGAGCAGCGTGCACTGAGGCCGCTCCTATACGTTTGCATTTGTTTAACATGCACGCCGCACGCCCCGTTGCACACCCAACTCGAGCGTCCACTCAAGCTACACTTAGTCGTCGCACCATGAAAGTTCATATTTCGCACGTGGTTTTTATATGAAAATATATGTTTATATGAAAATTAATGTTTTTACTACATTAATTATTACATAGATGTTACATTTAATACATTTAGCGCATTTCCGAAAAAAATCATGACAGCTTCTCTATGTAAAAATGATGATGAACTGTCATAGGGACCATCAACTCGGCTCATAGGGCTTCCAAAATTACGGATATGTCAATTACGTAATTAGTTACGAAATTCAACATTTTAATTCCGTAATTACGTAATTCCGTAACAGACTGAATGTTTTAAAATAAAACAAAAGTTGTTGTGTAATTGTTATGAGATGCTGTTTGCTTCAGAAACTGTTTTGTGAAGTTGGGTTTTTTCTATTAAAGATCATTTTTAAAAAGTGTGACTGCATAGATGATAATTTCAACTACATATTTATCCGATAAGTATCTCCTTAGTTTGCTACAAAAATAACCGGCAGAAGAAAAGGCCCTCTTGGCTTGAATACTTGCGGGTTGTAGGTACAGATAATAAATAATTGTATGCAGCTGTCAAGTAGAGTTCCCTTCCACCACCAGAAATAATATCACCAAATAGTAATGCGCTAATTTAAACTGTTGTTTTATGTAAGTCTAGGCTAAAATATGACAGATATCTGATTATATTATTTATTGTTAATAATTCCGTAATTACGGGATTGTTCCTTTTAATTACGTAATTATTTAAAGTTCAATAGTTATTCGGAATAACGTTATTACGGAATTACGTAATTATGGAATGGAAGCCCTAGGCACAACGCTACACTGCACGGGTGCACGCCCCACTGCACGCTCCGCTGGTCGCTCGTCACTTAGGCCGTAAACTTAGTCTATTGAGCTTCAAACGCGTAACATTCCATGTAGGAACTCAGTTTTTCTATTGTTTTCGTATGAGTGTTTTATTTCAAACTGTTAGGTATTCTTATTCTTTTGGTCAGTTCAGTTGGAAAATAATTGTTGTAGAATTTAATTTCACGGAATACGAGTATTAATATCGTGCAGCAGATTTCTTTTATCTCTGTTTTTAGGGTTCCGTACCCAAAGGGTAATAACGGGCCATATTACTTAGACTCCACTGTCCGTCCGTCCGTCTGTCCGTCTATCTGTCACCAGACTGTATCTCATGAACCGTGATAGCTAGACAGTTGAAATTTTCACAGATGATGTATGTCTGTTCCCGGTATAACAACAAATGCTAAAAACAAAATAAAATAAATATTTATGTGGGGCTGTGTTTTTTTGCCGTATTTTTGTGTAATGGTACGGAAGCCTTCGTGCGCGAGTCCATCTCGCACTTGGCCGGTTTTTTCAAATAATCATTGGAAGTGATACATGTTGAATGGACTATCGTTATGGTCTGTACAGCTGGACATTGCCAACCATATAAGGGCCACTTGCACCATTCAATAACCCGAGGTTAACCGGCTTAACCTGGAGTTAACATGGATACCAATACAATTTGACACTGGGTTAACGGTTTAACCGGTTAAACCCGGGTAAGTGGCGCTAAGTGGTGAAGATGGAAATCACGTAGGGCGATGACGGAAAGATAGTTAACGATCACTGAATGACGTCATTTAGATGTCAGTGTGCGTTCGAATTGGCATGTAAAGGGGCCCACTGATTAACAGTCCACCGGCCGGTATCGGCCTGTCAGTTAGAACAAAATTTTGACAGTTCCGAACAACTGACAGGCCGATACCGTCCGGCGGACTGATAATCAGTGGCCCCTTAAGTATTAAAAATTGAGAAAGGTATGTTAAGATGGTTTGGACACGTGGAAAGAATGAGTGAAAGAAGGCTAACAAAGAGTGTATAAGGGAGAAGTAGAAGCGGGAGTTAGAAGGGGTAGACCTCGGCGGAGCTTTCTCTGGTCAGATCGGGGAAATCCTGAAGAAAGGCCAGGTCAAGAGCACCCTAAACCGGCGAGCGTGTATGAGGAATGTTATAAAATTGAAGGAAGCGAAAGAGGTATGTCAGGATCGTATCAAGTGGAAATGGTGGCCTCTGCCTATCCCTCCAGGAAATAGGCGTGGTTATATTTATGTATGTAAGTATGTATGTATTTAAAATCCGAATACCGGCTGTCGTCGTTCTGCCCTAGGCTAATGTGGGCTAAACCGCACCCCGGCCGCACCTTATCCGACATTTTAGCTTTATCCAATACTGGTGACCCGCCCCGGCTTCGCACGGGTTAACACATTATACATACACCTACCTCAAGAACCACTTTATTGATAGGTGAAAACCGCATGAAAATCCGTTCCGAAGTTTTCGAGTTTATCGCGAACATACAAACAGACACACAAATAGACGCGACGGGCAACTTTGTTTTATAAGGTGTAGTGAAGCTATGACTTAGTTCTAGCACTTAGTTGTTATTAACCTGTTGGACGCCAATGACCGATCTATCCGCACCGCAGGTTCAACGCCAAAGACTGATTAATCGGTCACAGACCACGGAGCAACATAGACCTACGTGCATATGCATAAAGTTCAATTCAGTTTTGACACTTCGGTGACGTGGCGTCCGCGTGAAAGCTTTTGTGTTTGACACGGCGTCGAAAAGGCTAAGGCCCCGTTGGTTCAAGATTTTCTCTCACTCTCACTGAGCGTAAGCGTGAGCGAGACAGCTGTGTGTGCCCGGCATCGCAGATATCATGTTATTAAATTGTTATTTTTAATAAGGTCTAACAAAACAGAAGTAATCGATGAGTTCGATCCAAAATACAATTGCGCATTTTTAGAAGCAATTTTAATATTCTACAAGTCGGTAAGGCTTACTTTGCACTTCAAAAACTGAGAGCAAAGTTGCATTTTGTTCACATGTGAGGCAAAGTAATCAAATGCAAAATTTGAGTTGTTTTCTTATGTTTGCTGGTAGAATTTACTTTTAAATGATGATTTTGGATGATAAATATTTAATAACATTCATTTAGATTTGATTTGGTTTGATTTTGTTTGATATTTTACATTTAATATTTGCTTCGGATTGGTGTAGTGAAAAAATTTGTGTTTCACTCGGGGGCAAATTTTGTTTCAACAACAACTTTGCCCCCTTGTAAAACAAATAACTATTTAGCTTTTGTACAAAAATGGTTACAAAATGTATTAGTGATTTGTTTTATCAAGCGAAAGTCATGAAATCAGGTTTCGAATCGTGAAGTTACTAGAAGGAGGCCTCAAGATTGCTATTCATATTTTTTGACTCCCATTCAACAAACGTGATTTTTTACCGTTTTTTGCGTAATGTTACGGAACCCTCGTGCGCAAGTCCGACTCGCACTTGGCCGGTTTTTAATCATTATAATGCCAGGATCGCACGTACCGAGTATTAGAGTGGCGAGACAGTAAAACGAAGTATGAAATTGTTACTCGGCCGAGTAAAAATTCCATACTTCGTTTTACTGTCTCGCCACTCTACTCGGTACGTGTACCGAGCCCATAAGAGTAAGTAGCTTTTAAATTGTATGGAATTTGTTTTTTGCTCCTAACTTTTATAATACATATTATACTCGTAGTAATAAATAACCGAAAAAAATAAAAAGGCTGATATACATAAAATCGCGTAAAAATATTGTGTATTAATGTTAATATCCAGAGAGGAAAGTGGGGACTACGTTTTTAGAGGTAGACCAAGAAAAGCCTGCAGCGATTTGGATAGCCTAATACGCAGTGCAAGTGTTATTTATACGTCATAATCTTAGAAGTTTGACATTTATAACACTTGCACTGTGTGTGCTATCAAATTCTCTGCAGACTTTTCTTGGTCTGACTCTATGGAGAAGCGGTTATCCTATTAACGGGCGTCCCGCGGGTGTCGTGCCCGGGTAAAAGGTTTTACTTGTAACATGTCGGGCGTCCACTATGTAACTCTGTTAACTACGGACGAGGTGAAACTGTAAATCCCGTCCCCGCACTAAATAATGAAATTGTTATTTCTCTACTCCAGCCGGCGTATTATGGATGGCTTTATCCATCTTTATCCACGTGATAAAATAACTGTCACTTTTTAACACCATGGGATAGAAAATGTCGGACACCGTTTTATCACGCTGTCACGTAAACAAGAACGACCATCATATCCGTACAGTAGGGCTAAGATGGTCGGTTTTATATCATTTTTCGTTATGCCTGTCACGTTCTAAAAAGGATTGTAATAGTGCGAATGTTATGGCTCCTCTACACGATGGGCCAGCGCCGGCCACTCCAAGGTACGCATTTATGCGTTAGAGCAGCGGTCGGCAACAAGCGGCCCGCGGGCCGCATGCGGCCCGCGAACCTCTCACTTGCGGCCCGCGAGCCTCCCTGGCTATTTGGTATGTAATATTGACAAACGACAATGTCTGATAAAGTCATAAATATTAACAAAGTGCGGCCCGCGTCAACTTCGGTAACTACTATTTGGCCCTTGGCTGCTAAAAGGTTGCCGACCGCTGCGTTAGAGGGAGCAAGTGATATTGCTATCTCATTCTACCGCATGGCTGCGTCCCTTGGAGTGGCCGGCGCTGGCCCATCGTGTAGAGGAGCCATTACGTATGACATGACAAGTGATAAAAATGCGACCATGATAGCACCGCGCACTCTTAAGGGGCCCACAGATTACCAGTTCGCCGGACGATATCGGCCGATATTCCGAACAACTGATAGGCTGATATCGTCCGGCGAACTGGTAATCTGTGGGCCCCTTTATTTGTAGATTAAATGACTGCCAGTGAGATTGAAGTCAACTTCATAAGAACCACGGCGCGGCAGGGGCCCACAGATTACCAGTCGCCGGACGATATCAGCCGATATTCCGAACAACTGATAGGCTGATATCGTCCGGCCAACTGGTCATCTGTGGGCGCCTTTATTTCTAGATTAAATGACTGCCAGTGAGATTGAAGTCAACTTCATAAGAACCAGGCCCCGGCGCAGTGTTCTTAAAGAGCCCATCAACGTGCACACTAACGCCACTGCTAAATAATCGTGATTATTTAAATTTAACGAAATATATTTATAAAAGGGGGCCACTACGTACTGTATTTTGTATTTAAGTACCTTTTGAGTACATTAAACTAGTTTTTATGCTGCTGGATTCGTCAATCTATGCGTCCAAAGTCAAAACTGCCGTTTTTGTTTTGAGTTCATAGATCGACAAATCCAGCAACATAAAAACTAGTTTAAGTAAATTTCATAGTAATAAGTATAATTTTTGTTCAAGGTTACTACATATACATACGTACACACAGTACACAGTGTATCAGTGCAATGTGACAGCGTGCAACAGTGCATACATTTTTACATTGCCGACTTGTTTTCAATGGCCGGCAGTTAGCGTACGTTGTGAGACTCTTTACACGACACGGCTTTTTCGATTCGTATTAGAACGAAGGAAATCATAAGGTTTCAATAACTGGCCAGCCTTCAATAACTAGCCGCCTTATACTAAAATGAATTCTGTTTATAGGTGAATAGAATTCATTTTTCGTTTAGGGTGGCCAATTACTAACAGTAGCCAGTTACCCGCGAATTACCCTTTATGGTGCTGAATTAACATTATCATTCAGATTCAAGGGAAGAAAGTAACGGTAAGTATGTAGGTATACAATGTCTACCACCCACCACCAACTAAATCGTGACGTCACAAATTGCGTGCGAGGCGTTTTCGCGCGAGGTTTAAACTAGCTATAAAAATGCAATTATTTATGTTAAAACTTATGAGTACAAATATTATGGGGATATTTTTACACATATTGTGAAACCGGACTAATCCCAAAGAGCTTGCCATATGGGTTGAAAGGTCAGATGGATATCGCTTTCGTAAAAATTAATCCCTATCCATACTCCAATTTTTGGGCTTAGTCGCCAAGCGAACCCTAGGCTCCCAAGAGCCGTGGCAAAAAGCCGGGACAACGCTATTAGGTATGAAATACAACCTTCCAATCTAATTTGATTGGGCTTAATTTAAGAAATATTTGAAGGATAATGTTTTTACCATATTTTTATTCCTTAATAATATTACATTTCTGAATAAATTAATAAACTAAACATCCAAAAAATGTTACAAACATTTTAGGTGTACCTGACAGCTAGGTACTCCATATAAAAACGAACTATCATAATGACCATTATTCGACGCGAGATTTCAGTAGGCTGTAATCGTGTCGTCCCCGCATCGTGTAAACGCCACCTCCACAACCCGAGCCACGGCATTCCTGAGTCTTACGTCACCCAACCGCCAAACCGATAAGGTCGAGATTGCCGTACCAGCGCCGGCCGGTAAAACAATACACGCACGCTTCTAAATCAACGTTCGGATTTTAAAATGTAGCCGTTTTAAATCCTTCAGCCGGCGTATTCTTTATCCACGTGATAAAATAACTGTCACTGATTAACACAGTGGGATAGAAAGTGACTGACACAGTTTTATCACGCTGTCACGTAGACAAGAACGACCATCATATCCGTACTGGTGAAGTAAGGGAATGCTTAATAACATTGATTATACGTATACCTTTCGCGTCCAATGATGGTCCATGTGACAGTTCCTTTAAATATATAGTTCCTTAAAAAATAATCGAAGTTAATTTGTTTTTACTGTATTATTAGGTATAACGTAAATATTGTTGGCCAAGGCACGAAAGATATCAATTGCGCTCCATATATGTACCTATTTACAAATCACGCATTTTTAGCCTTTAATGTGCCTTAAATCTAAATATTCACTATTAAGGCAAAAGCTGGATAACAATATTTATTTTCCATTCTAGCACTTTGTCTACTAAATACGAGCAACGGACGGAAGATAGCAATTACGTTACGCTCCAGATATTTACGAATAACCCATTTTTAGCCTTTTTAATGTGACTAAACACCCCTTTATTCCTAAAACTTTACGGGCCTGATTTAGTTAAATTATGTTTTATCCCTTTCTTACAAATACATAAGTCAAAATGACAGATAAAGACAAACGATTAGCTAATTGAGGTTTGTGGCGCGTTTATGATAAAGGGGTAAATATGTAGCCATTATCAGGGGTAGGAAACTAGAGCGAGCTCTGTTCGGCTCTGCATTGCTCTGAGCAATTATTAGGGTTGGAACAAATTGACGTCCCTTTGCGTGTAGAACCACAGATAAGATAACTTGAATTTTCACAACCATAAATAGCCGAAAGGGATCGAGCCACACATTAGAAAGGGACAGCATGATTCGTCCCTGAGCCGCTGTCAGACATCGGAATTATAGGAAGTTTCTAAACTGTACGGTAGTACTTACTTATTCTGTGCCACTATTAAGGCACAAGCTGAACAACTATATTTATTTACCGCTCCAGGACTGTCCATTAGATTGTTGGCCAAGGCACGAAAGATATCAATTACGCTCCAGATATTTACGAGTCACGCATTATGGCGCCCAGATCGATTTCGTTCCGATTTTCTGACGTCTGGTTGTCACAACTTATGCCCCTTGGGATATAAGTAGGTAATATACATTTTGCTGGCTTGGTTTCTACTTCCTGTATATCGTCGGGTGACAAGCAAAAGTCACTAACTAACACCATTGAAATTATTGGACAATAAACCGGGTTACAAGTGTAATAAAGTGCATTGTTACTTTAATTTTTTGATAGTACTTAGTGACTTTTGCTTGTCACCCGACGATATAGGAATTAGGGATAATAATAGGACAGTCGCCATCAGATATATCGGAGCGGCCGATGTGCTCAATAATAGGTATCTGAACCCGCACTTTTAACGCCTTGACAATAGAGGCGTGTTCAGATATTCGTGTCTGTGATTATATATCTAATGGCGGTTGGACTTCAGGTTTCGATATCATTACTTAGTTTTTTTCTTTTTTTAGGGTTCGGTACTCAAAGGGTGAAAACGGGACCTAAGACCACTGTCCGTCTGTCTATCTGTCTGTCTGTCACCAGGCTGTATCTCATGAACCGTGATAGCTAGACAGTTGATTTTTTTATATGATGTATTTCTGTTGCCGCTATAACAAATACTAAAAAGTACGGAACCCTCGATCGGCGAGTCCGGCTCGCACTTGTCCGGTTTTTTCTTTTTTTTTATACGTTGTTGGAGACGCTCGACGGTCTAAAATACAGCAACTTTTAATGGCTGATTATAGCGATATTAACACATTCACTACCAAGAAGACGCTAGGTATGTTTATTTTGTGTACGAAATAGGTACCTATTTAAAATTTTGTGTACCTAAAGCTGTACCCACACCTTTTTCATTTGGTACTTACACAATTTGTTGCACAATGTTTAGATTAATACTTACCTACTTAATCCTTATACCTAAGATGGACTAATTACCTACCTAACCCTTATATTATACCTAAGAACTGATGTAAAAGGTAATGAAATAAATGCATTCGTATTTTTTTGTAAAAATATTTTCCACAACGTTCAGACCCAGTGAGGGAAATGGGGACTATGTTTGCATGGAGAAGCGTTGTCCACTTTCCTCTTGTGCTTAGCAGGGGTGCGAAACTCCTGACTTCGGTCAAACTTGGCTCCGCTCGGCTCAGCATTGCTCCGAGCAATTATTAGGGTTGGCACAACTTGACGTCCCTTTGCGTGCACGACCACAGATAAGATAATGGCTTGAATTTTGACAACCCTAAATAGCCGAAAGGGATAGTGCCATATATTAGAAAGGGATAGCATGATTTGACCCTGAACCGCTGTCAAACTTCGGTTTTGTAGGAAGTTTCCTTTCTGTACGGCAGTACCATTAATTATTCTGTGCTTAAAGCTATATCAAAGACATAATATGTAACTTCGTATAAGATGAATAAAGTCTAAGGAAAAAACGTGCCTCGGAAATCAAGAAAAAGTCATTCTCGGATAGATGGCGCACTCACCTTTAGCCTATGCTCGGCTAGATGGCGTGACGACACCGTTTCATATTTAACAATTTTAACACATAGATATCAGTGAATGAACATGGGTCAAAATGATATAAAAATAATAAAATCATTTATCCATATATATAATTTTTTTTTATAATTTTATACGTTTTCATTTTGAGTTTTAGTCGTGTGTATACATTGCAGTAAATTTACTGCGACTACAAAATTTACTATGACAGGACCCCTCTATACTATCCATTCTCTTTGGCTATATTAAGCACTAGCATAGTTCGAACATAACGATATACATATATACTATGTAGACATGTAGATACGGTTATCTCAAGCTCGCTAAGCACCTAAGCAATTATGAAGTCAACATACCACACGATCCTCACATAGCTATGTTACTATGTCTACTTATGTGTCATACATATATGAAATTATGAACATTTAGCGTGTTACTTAGGATAGGTAGGTAAGTACAGTCACCTGCAATAATATGTTACACAACGAAGACCGCAAAAATATCTGACACGATCTTATTTGTAGAGCCATATGAGCGTGTCACATATTTTTGCGGCCTTCGAAGAGTAACAATATATTGCAGCCATTGCAGATGATACTACTTATATTGGCGCAGCCGCGATGCACGGGCGAAGGATAACAGAAAAAAAAGTAATTTAAATATCATTTGAATGTCAAAATGTAAGTTTAAATTGCCCTCCATGGCTTCACTATATCAAAGAGAATAGATAGTGTAGAGAATTCCTGTCATAGTAAATTTTGTAGTCACAGTAAATTTACTGCCATCTATCGACACACGACTAAAACTCAAAATGAAAACGTATAAAATTATCAAAGAAATGTATATATATGGATAAATGATTTTATTATTTTTATATAATTTTGACCCATGTTCATTCACTGATATCTATGTGTAAAAATTGTTAAATATGAAACGGTGTCGTCACGCCATCTAGCCGAGCATAGGCTAAAGGTGTGTGCGCCATCTATCCGAGAATGACTTTTTCTTGATTTCCGAGGCACGTTTTTTCCTTAGACTTTATTCATCTTATACGAAGTTACATATGTCTTTGACTATATGTTATAAAAAAACACAACGGGTTGCACTCCGGGAGTGCCGGCAGAAGTGAAAACTCAATGACATTGTAACTCAAAATATGAATAACAGCGCCATCTAGTGCGAAATGTCTGCAGCAATATGTATAATTGAGGTTAACGCCATCTAGCGTTATTTCGTCGCATTACTTGAAACCCATAAGCACATCACTGTGAGTACTAGAGTTATATTAGTACCAGTTTGAGGGAAATTCACTAGATGGCATTTAAATCAAAAAAGAAAAACTCAATGACATTGTAACAGTGTCCGTGACACGTGACGTCACGTCTTACGTCTTACGCTCTCGCGAGTTTAAAATTTTTTTCTCCATCACAAAAACTGCTCAGCGCCGCTAAAGAAGTTTTCACTTCAAAAATTCCAAACCAAAATTTTGAAAAATTGCCCACAAAATTCACGAAAATCCGTTAAGCATTGCGACTTGCAGAGAACAGGCGTTCAATCCGTTCATACGAAAGCATTGCAAGATATGATATGATATACTTCATATTTAACTTCGAGCAACACCGGCTTCCGACACGTCGGAAGGGAGAAGCCCAAGTGATATCTTACCGGTACAGATAGTTCTGCCATTTGTTTGCAGGGGGAAACGTGCACACAGTCGCACTTCTCACTCGCTACATAAAGAATCCAATCTGTAATGACGTCACTAATACGTAGAAAATGACACACTATGTACCTCGGCAGAGGGGAAATAGTGCGAATGCCGACTCCCTTCTGTGTTGCTCGAAGGCGCCTTATGATTAATGTTTTGATATAATCAAAAATAATTAAACAGATTTAGACTTTCGGATGGTCAGTATTCAATACCGGTATCAATTCCCAAGTCCGATATTCCGGTATTGAGGGCCTATATCGGATTTCAATACCGGAATTGTGATTCGTCCGATATTGGATGCCCCAGTTGTTACGAATTGTCAGTTAATGTAAAGTAGGTCCTAGTACAGTACCTAATGTAAATAAATGTTTTTTTGTGTTTTTAAGATATAACCCACAACTCACCACCACACATACATATATTGACAGAATCGAACGCATTCAGCAAAAATTCGTAAAACACCTTTGCTTTAAATTGAAATACCCCTACCTATAGCTCTTCCAACTATCTTAAAATATGTAGGTAAGCACCATCACCTTGTCCCTTTACAAAAACGCCGTGAAGTAGCCGATATTACCTATCTCCTAAGTATTACTAATGGTGTAATCGATTGCCCTGAGTTGCTAAGTGAACTGTGTTTCAAAACCCCCTCTCGTTCTAAAAGGTATCATCCCCCATCAAAAATGCATCTTCCAAATACAGACAGAATAGTTTTTTAACGCGCGCCAGTCGTAACCTAAACGAGTTATCTAAAGAATTTGATATTGATATATTCAACAGCAGAATCCCTAGCGTGAGACGTAATTTAGTGCAGAGATATTTCGAGTCTTTCGAGTGAGCGTGCTGTCGCCTTCTTAAATACCTACTTATGTATTATTAATATTTTTACCTTAGTCCTCATTATGTTACTTGTGGAGTAAAATGGAGGAGGCCTTTACTCGTCAAGAGGTCCTTAATAATAAAAACTAAATTATTGATCAGAATTCAATTTAAATTTGCACGACATTAGTTTGATAATATTTAATTTAATTTAATTTAATAATGTATTACTATTTAATTTAATAATGAAATATGTATACTTTTTTTGTTAAGGAATTAAATGGCTTAAATAAAAAAATAAAAATAAAAAAAATGTTACTTGTTAATTAGTATCTTTGTTACTTTCAAATTATCCTTATTAGATATAATTTGTATTGGCTTTGTGCACATATGAGGTTGCGATTATGTTACTAGCTGTGAGTTCCCATAATTGGCTTCCTGTATCCACTATAATCTCTATGTTATTGTCATAGCTGTTGGATCTCCAAATAAATAAAATAAAATAAAACTCTTTAAGAATAGAACTTTGCGTGACCCCTCTCAACAGTGTGAGTGATGGTAGCTGTAGCTCAACATACATTAGTAAGGAGCACAAAGTTGAGGTAGTGAGGTTCCTGAATGAGGTAGGAGGCCGTTTGTTAAATCTCGGGTTCCGTCTAAGCGAGGTGGCGTAATTGGTCGGCAGGCACACCTTCAGCTCTGGTCCAAGTTATGAAAATTATTCTTCAAATATTGATGAGAAATTGAAGTTATTTACAAGAGTGAAGTATTTTGATGCAATTTTGAGTTGTTTTCGCGTGTTGGCTGGTAGAATTGACTTTAAAATGATGGTTTTTAATGATAAACTAGAAATGCGATTGTTGACTATTTCGATCTAAAATATATTATAATTATAAGTACAATAATTTTGTGTATATTATGTAACGCAAATTCCAACAAACAAAACATATGATATAATCATAAAAAACCGGGCAAGTGCGAGTCGGACTCGCGCACGAAGGGTTCCGTACCATAATGCTTCCGTACCACCCATCCAAGTACTGACCCCGCCCGACGTTGCTTAACTTCGGTCAAAAATCACATTTGGGGTCATCCATTAATTACGTCACACGAATTTCTAGGTTTTTTTACCCCTCCCCCCTCCTTGTCACACTTGGTCACATTTGGCAAACCCCTCCCCGGGTGGTGTGACGTCACATTTCTTCAACGAAATCGGCAAATTTATTTATTATTTTATCAAAATATTTTTGACAAAAGAAATATTAGTAATTTTATAACCCAAAACTGATTAAGAAATAAAATTAAACGAATAAAAACGATTATCGTTTCAAAACCTTGTTATTTAAATGATAATTAGCGTATAAAATAATTTAAATACATTTTCGGTTACTGATGAAGTTAAAGTGACGTCACAAAGTTTATGACTCCCCCCTCCCCCTTGTCACAACATGTCACATTTTCTTGACCCCCTCCCACCCCCTAAACGTGTGATGTAATTAATCGGATTTCAATACCGGTGAGCATTGTCCGTTATGGATTGTCCGCCCTAGTCACGCATAAGTGACACACTCATTAAAACTATACGTCAAAAAACACCGGTAAATACAGCCCTTAAGCCTGTAACTTGGGCTCAGGGCGGGCGGCCCCCAAAAGGGGTCAAGGATCGATTTTCGAGGCACACTGACACGAGGAAGGGTGCGTGCATCATTGTGCCGTAAATTTCTCCGTCTTTATACACTCGAGAGCTGTGAAAATGGGTCCATTTTGTAATTTTAGAACCCTTTTTCATTACTGAGAGTTTGACTTTTTAGGGTTCCGTGCCTCAAAAGGAAAAACAGAACCCTTATAGGATCACTCGTGCATCTGTCTGTCTGATTGTCCGACCATCCCCCCTCCCCCACCTTTAAAGGAGAGTACAACATTTTGCTAAAAAAACGGTGACGCCATTGCCCCGGTTGACCTTAACAATATTTTCTTTAAAAAAATACACGCCGTATTATTTTCGTAATCGCAGGTACTATGCGTCATAGTATGGTATTAGGGTTCCGTACCCAAAGGGTAAAAACGGGACCCCATTAATAAGACTACGCTGTCGGTCTGTCTGTCACCAGACTGTATCTCATGAACCGTGATAGCTAGGCAGTTGAAATTTTCACAGATGATGTATTTCTGTTACCGCTATAAGAACAAATACTAAAAACAGAATATAATAAATATTTAAGTGGGGTTCCCATACAACAAACATGTTTTTTTTTTGCCGTTTTTTGGGTAATGGTACGGAACCCTTCGTGCGCGAGTCCGACTCGTACTTGGCCGGTTTTTTTTTACTAATACGAGTAGGTACACGTATCACATGTAAAACGCAAGGGAGTTGCGTGCGTATTAAATCATATGTCAACTCAATTGACATACGGGGTCAATACGCGAGTTCGAGGGGGACGGTTTTTAACCTGTCTCGTGTACCTGTATCTTTACCACGAGTTTGACACTGAGATATCAAATGTGTCTGCGGCACTGTGAGGCGATGGACGATAGTTTATTGTGATTTGATTTTCCTAAATATTGTGAATATCTATTTATCGAGATACTTTTCTATCGAGCGATAATCAAAAAATCAGGATTATAGTAATTGATGAAATCCCTCGAGTAAATCCTCAAGATCACTAATTATTTTTTTGTCAAACGTATTGTGTTCTAAAGGGGCCCACAGATTACCAGTTCGCCGGCCGATATCAGCCTGTCAGTTAAACGCAAAAGGTGACAGTACCGAGCAACTGACAGGCTGATATCGTCCGGCGAACTGGTAATCTGTGGGCCCCTTATAATAGCCTCCGGCACCTTAAATAAGAAGTATCGCGGGCTATTATTATAGGCAGTATCGTATACTACTAAACTGAGTAATAGCCACGTCAAATTAAGCCGAATATGGGCCATCAGCGGAAAATTCGTGTAGTTTTGAAAATTGGTACAGTTATACCTTGTGAGGTCCAGATAAACATACTATAAAAGTCCTTGGGGGTAAGGGGTGTGCTGAGGGTGTAGGGGGATTGAAGGTACCTGTACTCAAATTTTTGCTCATATCTTGAATATCTGTACGAATAGCATTATAATTACTTCGGACAAAAGTTTTAATATAAAATTTCATGCAAATTTGGTTACGTTTATTTTTACTCTACGATCAATACTTTAGGAGCTACAGAGCCTCTACCATCAGTTTTAACATTGACATAACGCTCACGTCTACGTAATTTACTTTCTGTACATCTCGCTTGCACTATTGCTCGCATATGCGAGTACGAGCGAGATGCATAGAAAGTAAGTTACGTAGACGTGAGCGTATATGTCAATGTCAAAACTGATGGTAGACGTACTGGCTTTTAAAGTTAACAAAGAGTTAAAAAACGATTTAAGACGTTCGCAATGCACTGTATCGGGTGTTCTTTGCCTTGAGACCACTGAGTGCATGAGTCACATAATGCAAGGTGTCCTGATGACTCAAGACTGGTTTACACGCGGCGTTAGAGCGTTTTCACATTGTCCGATCCCGACATCGGATGTCGGAAGGAAGTAAAATGTAAGAAAGAGAGAGAACAGGTATGTGTTTCACTGTATTTATTTATGCATATGATAAATCATTACTTAAAAACGATAGATAACGCAAAAAAAGGTGGACTTAATGCCAGTGGCACTCTCCTGCAGCTGTTATTGTCATTGCCACCTTCCGACATCCGATATCGGAAAAGCGCTTCCGATAAATTCAGCCATGTCAGACCCCCCCGTCAGCTGTCGGAGCGATAATATTTGTTTGTGTGCGTATGTGTAGGCATAATGCTTATTGTAGTGTGCGTGACCGCTAAAGTCGGCGCCCGGGCGCACCCCCGCGGCCTGACTACGCGGGTGACCGGGTGTAGGATCCTACATCCGATATCGGATCAGACAATGTGAAAACGCTCTTAGCCGACCTGACGTCCAATGCATTTTCCTCCTTTCAGTTTTCGTTACTTTGGTTACGACTCAAGCAAAAATCTTAAGGCGGGATTCCACCATTGTGCGGCACTGTGTGGCACAAGCATTTTCAGTACAAAATGCTTGTGCCGCACAGTGCCGCACACTTGTGGAATAGACCCTTTAGATTTCGACGTCAATTATTTGGTTACGCTTTCTGCCCGCGACTTCGGCTGCGTCCTCTGCGTCGAATGATGATGATGGATAAAAACTATCCTGTCCTTCCTCGAGCTTCAAACTACCTTCATAAATTTCATATTAAATCGGTACAGCACTACAGCGGTTTAAGCATGAAGAAGTAACAGACAGACATACAGAGTTACTTTCGCATTTATAAGTGCTTGTCGCTAGGCCTATATACATGAATAAGTATTATGTAAGTACATTGTTTCTGCAGTAAAATAATATACATAATGATTTTATTTTTACCACTGCGCTGCGTTACTAGCATTATACTGCAATTTGTGTAGGTATGTATAATTTTATCTGGAAATTTTCTACCTTAAATGAATAAATAAAATAATATGTAAGAGATGTTTTATTTATACTTATTACTTGGATTTTAAATGTGTCTAAAGGTTACTTTAAAATGCTAAAAGTGTGAATGGGTTCAAATTTTATGTTCATGTTCGCTGTCCATACACAAATATGAGAGTTCATATTGAACATAAAAAAACTAAAAAACGATGGGCCTTCTTTGGAACAGGTACATTATACTCTCATGTGTTCTAGACCAGATCACCAGACCTAAAGGGTCTGGTTCAGGGGTCAACGGCACGCCTCAATCAGTGAGTCAGACCCTGGGGTCGCCCAATTGACCACGTCATGACTACTCATGACTTGACATCACGTAGGTGACCTCAGGGCCAAATTAGAGGTTTTAATGAGTTCTTGCGGCATTCCTATCATATGACTTTGATGAAATAAATAATAAATAAATGTTATAGGACATTCTTACACAGATTGACTAAGTCCCACAGTAGGCTCACGATTGCTTGTGTTGTGGGTACTCAGACAACGATATACATAATTATATAAATACTTATTAATAGAAAACAACCCTGACTCAGGAACATCTGTGTCATCACACAAATAAATGCCCTTACTGGGATTCGAACCCAGGACCATCGGCTTCACAGGCAGGGTCACTAGTGTCACTACCCACTAGGCCAGACCGGTCGTTGTCGAAAAGTATGGTTTTACGCAAAACTTTAGTTTTTACACATTTTAAACAATGTAAAATGTCATGTAAAATCACTCAAAAATTGTTATGTATTTGCGAGGGCAAAAAAGATGTCTAATTTTCCATGTATCGCCTGGGGCGACATGATGGAAGTGGATCTGCGCGAACTTAGACTACAACGCGCTGGCCCAATATTACAGGGTTTTATGTTTCACTTTTATCGAACTGAAATTTGAACATAGTCATAGTGACATTAAGTCGAATTTCAACTGTCTTGAAAATGCAACATAGAACTTTGTAATATTGAGCCAGCGAGAAGTAGCGCAGGACCGAGAAAAGTGGCGCTGTCTTGTGTCGGAGTCGGAGGCCAAGTCTCATTTTGGGTCATTTTTGTAAGTGACTTAGGGCATACGGAAAATTCCTGGACTGGCCACTTAGAAAAAATAAGTCGTCTCATATATCAGAATCCGGAATCATTCAGTATGGCCCACGTATAACCGATCTGGAGTTATACAATATAATATCATTGAGTAGTCCTCTCAAAAACAATGGTTAATATACATACGAGTATTATCTTATTACACATTCTTTGAGCAGGTGCACTGTCCAGATGTTAATTTTGGGGTCAATCATTTAATTGGTGAGTTGCGTGTCAAGTAGGTACCGAAATTACAGGCAGTGCGTGTTCCCTGGAAGTATTTATAAAATTAAAGAAGTTAACGTTACAGTGCATAATTATTTTCCATCGTTTTTTCACGGAAACAGAAGCAAAAAGAGGGGTGTTATAAATTTGTCACCAAAGACTCTGTCTGTGGCATCGTAGCTCTCAAACGGATGGGCCTATTTCGATGCGGTTTTTTAACGTGAAAGCGAGTTTCCATGCGGTGGTTCTAAGCTTTGTTTGATAAAAAAAAAATCGATCCAGCAGTTTGAAGAATCAGCGCTTTTCAAAAATTATATAGTTATCGTTGCTATCCAAGATTTAAATACAAAATATCCAAATCTTATTAAAATCAATAAATTGTGACACGACAGGATATTTAAGGAAACTTTTCGGCCCCAAAATTACGCTACTGTTCGTAACAAAAGTCACTACAAATGAACTCATGTCCAAAAACACCGAATAAATATGGCTGCCAGTCATATTCATATCTAACAACAATAGATGCAGAACGGAGTGACGTCACAGCATTCCTTGCTTGGCAAACTAAGCAAGCAGTCGAAAGTGGCGCCACTATCGCATTACAGTATTAAAGCGTGTCAGTTCTGAATTTCGCCAAGCGCAAACTTAACTTTGCAAATGTTTGTATAGCCACAATCAATGGTGTAGGACGTGCTTCGAATAAGGAATCTGTTTATATTCGATTTGAGACTGTATTCATAGAATTTAAGGTTTATTTTCGCTTGTGCGCGTTATCGGATGGTTTGTTTTTAAAACGCACGGAAGGACGAGGGAACTTACTGAGGATAGATAATACGGCGTGAAGAGAATAGCCCGTTTCACTCGCACCTACTCGGTTAGAAAGAGACAGATGCGATTAAATAAAATAAAAAAAAAGATGGTGAACAGTTTCAATACAAAGTGATACTGACTGTACCTAGTGTACCTAACCTACCCTATACTGGTCTCGTAGGCAAGATGAACAGTGCCGTGTGAGAGGAAATAGGGCAAAGATGGACACACCGCCATTTCCCATCTTATACCCGCCTCGCATCCGAGTTTTGGAGCGATACACCCAAGGGCATTGAAAACGAATCACTTTATATCGAAACGTTTATCACTACACCTTATAAAACAAAGTCCTCCGCCGCGTCTGTCTATTTGTGTGTATGTATGTTCGCGATAAACTCAAAACCTACTGAAGAGATTTTCATGCGGTTTTCACCTATCAATAGAGTGATTCTTGAGAAAGGTTTAGGTGTGTAACTTGTTAAGGTTTTGTGTAACCCGTACGAAGCCGGGGCGGGTAGCTAGTAAAAAATATTTGTTACCTACTTTGATAATGTATAACAACGCACTGCCTTTGAAGGTAGGTAAATATAGACCGACAAGAAATAGAAGAATTTAAAAAGCGGCAATATCGTCGTCCCTTTCAAATCAATCTAAGAAAACGGGATGACACTACGATGTTGCCTCTTTTTAGTTTTTACAGTTGTCGGTCTATATGTCGTAGTCCGATCGTACGATCAGGCAGATCGTAATGTTCCTGTGTAATGTTTTGACGATAGTCACATCAAACCAATATATAGGTAGGATAGGTTCGTTAGGTTGCTTCAGATGCCCGAAGGGCAAACTGCCCAGAAATAGGAGCCGTAGGGGCTCCGTCGACTCAGGGAACGAGTCAAAGATTTTCACGTTTCACGATATGCCTAGGAATTTCACGATATGCCTGATCTTACGATCGGCCGCCGACATATACACTCTTTCGAAGGGCTTAAGAGGACGCGTAAAGCCAGGTAGATAATTAGAAAGTGTTTGTTGTGACGTTTATAAGGGTTAACAATGGATGAAGTTGTTCCTTATGTATGACGGTATGAGATGCGTCCACGTATTACTCTCAACGAAGATAAGTATACGTCTACCACCAGTTTTTACATTGACATAACGCTCACGTCTAGAGATGCCCCAATAGTGAATTTGGCCGAATACCAAATACCGAATATTCGGCCCCTCTCTCGGCCGAATACCGAAAATTCGGCATGACATGCGTACATTTTGAGTCACAATTATTATGAAAACACATCGTTTACTAAGGTCTATGTTTACTTGTTTAGTATGTTTATGTTGAACAGAATTAATGAATGAAGTTAGAGTCAATGAAATCAGACCCATGATAAAAATAAAATATTTTGTAATCAACAAATGCTCAAAAAAGTACCTACGTATTTAACTACTTTCCAAGAATACATTTTAAATATCAAATATACCTAGTTTTGGTTATTTTGGTAATTTTTTTGTGTAATTTTTCTTTTTAGGTAGGTGCAACAGATATTCGGTATTCGGCCGAATAGTAGCCATCATTTGGCCGAATACCGAATATTCGGCAAAGTGGCCGAATAGGCGGAATACCGAATAGTTGCCGAATATTCGTGGCATCTCTACTCACGTCTACGTAATTTACTTTCTGTACATCTCGCCTGCACTAATATGCGAGTACGAGCGAGATGCATAGAAAGTAAGTTACGTAGACGTGAGCGTATATGTCAATGTCAAAACTGATGGTAGACGTAAAGGTAAAATCGTTAAACTTTGTAGCATAAGTTTTTGGTAAAAATTTCATTTTTGGTACAAGCTTTTTTATAAGTGTGATCCGCGGAACCCTAGGGTTCCGCGACACCCCTGCAGGGGTTCCGCAAGAATTTAGAACACTATGCTTTAGTCGCCTCGAAAATTTTTACTAGGTATGCAAAAAACACACTTCTAAAAACTATTGTTTTATTGTAGGGTTCCATCAAGTATTTCGCTTTCCAAAAGGGTTCCGTCAAAAAAAAAGATTGAGAACCGCTGCCTTAATCTAATGTTTCGCCAAACTGTGAAGTTTGTAGGCGTTGCGCTCAAGACTAATCTTAAGCGAAATAGGTACACCACACTGAGAGAAAAGTATAACAAAAACACACTTAGAATTACAAAAAAAACTTAATCCGGGGACAAGGAGAGTCAACTAATAGGAACAAATTGACTTTTGCAATTTCTATTAGTTCTTGCAATTTCTATTATCTGTTTGTTGAAATTAGATTTAGGATTACTGAGCTGTTTGTAGAAATAAATAAACTTTACAGAAATAGTGAAACTTCCATAATTATTACTAAACTTCATTTTTTCCCCCAGTACAGAACTGTTTTTTAATTCCTGGTGATGATTTTTCTCTTAGTGTAATTATTAAGTAACAAGTTAAGTTGTCATTAAGAACATATAAGAGCACATAAAAGAACATGTACACTAGGGGTTCTGGTGTGCACGAGGCCTCGAGGCCTAATCCTCGAAAGGTTCTTGGAAGCACGGAACACTTCACTCTGTGTAAACAACAAACCACTCTGACCAATAAGAGTTCGTTAAATATGGTAATAGAGTATTGAAGTAGATTTAATGAGTTGTTAGAGCATTTATAAACAATCATATAAATAATAAATAACTATTAAATTAATAAACATTAATAGTACATTGGTCAACGACGGGGGTAAGCGAGATTTTGTAAACGAGTTCTATAATTCCCGACGGCCGCAGGCTGGAGTTTACAATATAAGCCGACCACTGGCTGACAGGCCGCCGGACGATATCGGCCTGTCAGTTAGAACAAAAATTTGACAGCTCCGAACAACTGACAGGCCGATATCGTCCGGCGGACTGGTAATCAGTGGGCCCCAGAGTTACACACAATGTTATTCCCAAATTTATTTTATAACAAAAATGCCTTACATCATTTCGGAAAAGAGCTCTTTAAACTGCTGGATCGATTTATATTAAACATAGTTAAGAACCACAGCAAAGGAACTCACATCTCCGCTATCACATAAAAAAACCGCATTGAAATCGGTCCATCCGTTTCAGAGCTACGATGACACAGACATTCGGCCCGATTCGAACTTTAAGATACGTCAAAAAATTGCTTAAGATACGATATGGATCGGATACGTCAGTGCCTAAAAAGCCGTGGCTTCAAACATAAACGTCATTTTGACACTGACATATCCTATCCATATCGTATCTTTATAAATTTTTTGAAGTATATGAATGATGGCGTCAGACGTACAACACCCCTCTTTTTGCGACGGGGATTTAAAAAAAACGGCCAAGTGCGAGTCGGACTTGCGCACGTAGGGTTCCGTACCATTACGCAAAAAACGGCAATAAAATCACGTTTGTTGTATGTCAGCCCCACTTAGATATTTATTTTATATTGTTTTTAGTATTTGTTGTTATAGCGGTAACAGAAATACATCGTCTGTAAAAAATTCATCCGTCTAACTATCGCGGTTCATGAGATACAGCCTGGTGAGACAGACACAGACGGACGGACAGCGGAGTCTAAGGGGCCGCCGGACGATATCGGCCTGTCAGTTGTTCGGAACACTCAAAATTTTGTTCTGACTGACAGGCCGATACCGTCCGGCGGACTATTCAGTGGGCTCCTACTTATAGGGTCCCGTTTTTACACTTCGGGTACGGAACCCTAAAAAATGGCTAAAAATACTATCTAGGCCAAACACGAAGCCAACAAAAGTGTTTACAAATACTTTGTTGCAGCGGTAATAAATTCGGTGTTGTTATCACATGAGATAATGTTATCGCAGATTCTGACGTCACTATATACCGTGCCGTTCGAGTTTCTTTTATAAATTGCATGGTGATGTACTTTGCTGCTAAATTGAGGGGCCCACTCATTAACAGTCCGCCGCACGGTATCGGCCTGTCAGTTGTTCGGAACTGTCAAAATTTTGTTCTAACTGACAGGCCGATACCGTCCGGCGGACTGTTAATCAGTGGGCCGGTGGGACCCTTTACATTACTTTATATAGTGACCTTTTAAGGGGCCCACTGATTAACAGTTCGCCGGACGGTATCGGCCTGACAGTTGTTCGGAACTGTCAAAATTTTGTTCTGACAGGCCGATACCGTCCGGCGGACTGTTAATCAGTGGGCCCCTTTATCAATTAGAACCACTAACACCCAAATACATACCTATGTATCATCACTACATTTTATAAAACAAAGTATCCCGTCGCGTTTGTCTGTTTGTGTTCGCGATAACGTCAAAAACTAGGTACTGATCGGATTTTCAAGCGGTTTTCACTTTTCACCCATAAATAGAGTGATTTTTGAGGAAGGTTTAGGTGTATAACCCTTAATACTTATATAAATACTAGCGACATAAGTGGTCTTAAGTTTTTGTCACAAAAGTTTTGACTGACAAAATGTAAAGTACAGTTGCAATTTTAGCAGTCCAATACACATTAATTATTTATTTTAAGAAAACTAATTATATCGCAATCACGTTGAGTAAGTCTGCCATTTTTAAAATGATTAACCCAAAAGTTCAAAAAACCACCTTATTTCGGTAAACTAAAGCACGCATTACCTGAGGGCTATCTTTTCTGTCACTCCAATTACGCCTTAATTGGAGTAAAAGAGAAAGATGCCCGCAATTTGCGAACGTTGGTGAATTGCATACATAATAGAGTTAATGTCCACAAAACTAAATGGATTTCACCGATAATGAATATTGAACACTATGTCGGCGAGAATAGGGTGTCAAATTGATTGATGTATGGCTGCGGTGTGGAAATTCAGAGGCGCAAAGTGATATTTACAAGCCACATGCGCTTGGACATGTAAAATGTAACTTTATGTTAAAGGGAATAGGGTTTTTACGCTCGCAGGGTTGTGGTGGTTTATGGACAAGAGCTGGCAAACGTGTAAATGGAAGTAAAAATGGATTATTGAAGCACGTTAGCGTATTAAAGGGGCCCACTGATTAACAGTCCGCCGGACGGAATCGACCTGTCAGTTAGAAGAAAAAGTTGACAGTTCCGAACGACTGACAGGCAGATACCATCCGGCGGACTGTTAAGGCGTGCTTTTCCCGTAGGAGCTAAGCGAACCAGTTTTTTGAATCCATCGGAAATATAAGAAACAATGTTTTAAAATTGTGAAAAAAATATATCTTATACTTAAGGATCTGGCAGATATGTTTTGGATCTCAAAAACATGATTAGATAAACTTTGCTCGATAGAAAAAAATTCCAAAGTTACGCCTTTTTTTAACAATAAATCAATCTCAGAGCTACAATACAAACTTTATTGGCTTGTTTTTTACATAAATGTATAGGTAATAAGATAATCTAGATGGTTTGGATCACTTTGTCTCGGCAACATCATTAAAATAATTTCTATGTTTCAATACCTACTAAATCCGCAACCGCCATCACTCGCGAACGCACTTACGCCCTCTTCAGTCGCGCGGCAGCGCTTGTAGAGGACGGACCTGCGTCAGTGTGTTCCGCGCGGTCACGTGATTTTACCATTTACAAACAATGGGAATCAAAGCATATGAAACGTAAGAAAAAGTCACTAAGTGCTATAAAAACACACTTTCTGATAACAGAAGCATCTAATACTTTACGAGGTGCTTGAAAGCGCCTAGCTTTCCTACATCAACAGTTAAAATATTTCAGTATTTTCACTAGGTCAGCAACCAATTTCAATGTAGGTAAATAATATTATATTCCTAGATAATATAATTGTGAGTATGTAAGTATGATATATTTACAGTATTTCACCTTTACTGATATACCTACGTCCGATCTGTAAAATGATTATATTCCTTCGTGCTCTTTGACTCCTTTGAAAATCACAAATTATTTATTTGGATTGATACAGTATGGGGATGTTACAATATATGTATAGTGTTACGCTTTTAGTAATACTAATGAGGGTGCCGAAGGCGCCCGGCTTTGGATCGCATGCAACGCGCCACGCCCGTCAAGCGTGCAAATTCATCATCATAATCATAAATTTAAATAAATATAAAATGTCAAATTGAAATAATTGAAAAAAATACCCTAATAGGCATATCGCAATCCAATTATTTAAGAACTAAATACATATCACTAATTTTAATATTTGACCACGGTCGACATGAATTAAATATAATTGAGAGTTCAAGGTGCCTACAGGCAGTTCATCTTGCGCTTGGTTGTATTTTAGTCTTGTTCGAAGCGTCACACGTGAGGAGGAAGTTGGAGCTGCAACACGACCCAATAGGAAAAGTTACGATTTCCTAAGCACGCGAGGCCGAAGGCCGAGCTGCGGGAATGAAGTTCTCGCATGCGGATCTTTTCTTTCTATCAAAAGTACAACTTTATTTATTTCTCCCTTTGGAAAACAAACTACTACACAACAATAACAACAGCAGGAATGGACTGCTACCAACAATGTGGGTTAGGTTAGGTTAGAACTGCGACCCTTACAGGAACAGACTGCTACCAGAAAAGTGGGTTAGGTTAGGTTAGAAATGCGACCCTCACAGAAACGGACTGCTACCAGAAAAGTGGGTTAGGTTAGGTTAGAACTGCGACCCTCACAGGAACGGACTGCTACCAGAAAAGTGGGTTAGGTTAGGTTAGAACTACGAACTCCACAGAAACGGACTGCTACCAGAAAAGTGGGTTAGGTTAGGTTAGAACTGCGACCCTCACAGGAACGGACTGCTACCAGAAAAGTGGGTTAGGTTAGGTTAGAACTGCGAACCCCACAGAAACGGGCTGCTACCAGAAAAGTGGGTTAGGTTAGGTTAGAACTGCGACCCTCACATAACCGGACTGCTACCGAGCTACAGGAATGAAGTGCTCGCACGCGGATCTGTTTGTCCTAGCAAAAGTACAACTTTGTTTCTTTTTCCCTTTGGAAAACAAGCTACTACGCAATTACAACAGCGCAAACAACAGCAACAACAACACGTCAACAACAGCACCAACAGCAAATAACACGCGTACCGCGGGGCCCTGAGGGCCCTGCGCACAGGGCAAAATCTAGTTAATATTATTAAGACGATTGGTAGGCCCAATGCCCTTGAGCGTCTGGGTGGAGCTAAGCGCTCTGTACCCGCACCACCCACTTACCCCGCTCACTGCGATCGTACGTGAATTTTGTATCGCTGCACCGCCACGAGGTTCAAAGAATAAGATACAGCCCAGAGGCGCGCAGTTGGCGCTATGCTCGTATAATCTTTTGTTTGCAGATATTTTGTTTAGTGTAAAATTATATTATTATTATATTATATATTACTTACCCATTCCGTTACGCACCGTGCACGTTTGTGTAATTGACATAACCGTCGTATCGGTAACCGTTCTATGAAACTTGCTAACTATGTAATCAAACTTGATGAATGAATGAATTTACTAGTAACTTTTGTTTACATAGTTAGCAAGTTCCATAGAATGATACTCTATGCAATACGCCGTTAGCCAACATTTTTTAATGTGTTTATTCCCTACCTTAGGTTTTTTGTTTTGTCTAATATCTAAAATTATCTTGTATCGGATCCTTAGCGGCGTAAGAATGCGACGCCATCGCCATCTGTTTGATTGTTATGGACCACGGAGTGCAAGCTATCGCTCCCATATTTATTTGCAGTCAGTTACTCTACGACTTTCTAGCTGAGCCTATCGTGGTAGCTTTGAACGAGGAGGTTATGTCGCTCCGTGATTTCTTTGTACCTAGTAGCTACTGCTACTGTTTATGCTTGTGCTCGGCCCAAGTGCAGCCAAAAGGCTAATTTGTTGTGGGGAAATTACACTAAATCAATAACGCATGGACGTTTTAGTGTTTAAAGTAGTATCAGATGACCGCTTCCCATCAGGCGGCTCATTTGCTGACTATCAGATAAAAAAAGTGCCAAGTGCCATTTGGGTTAGTTACATCTCTATACAGAGTGTCCAGTAATTAATGGACAACCTTCTAACCATCGACAGGGCAGCTTAGGCTGGTCCAGAAAATGCACTTATAGGTCTAGTAAAAGTTTCGTGGTTTTCGAGATAATCGCACTTTTATGTCTTTTTTACTAGTTAGCACCATACTTCACTTTAAACACCATCTAGGCCATATCTTTATTTTTAGAAATGTAAATAGCATGTGTGATACCATTTTAGAATCAGTATTAGATAAACTATTTTTAAGAAAGTTGGCCACTCTGTTCTCCATACATTTTTTTTTCACCACAAGCGACCAGACTTCTTGAAAATGTTATATATATATATATATGGGCAGGCCACACTGCGTGCAGAGAAGATGGTCGATGGGGTCGAAAAGTGCTCGAGTGGAGACCACGGACTAGCAAGCGCAGCGTAGGACGTCCACCCACAAGATGGACAGACGACCTTGTTAAGGCCGTCGGAAGACGCTGGATGCGGGTCGCTTCCGACCGAAATGGAGGTCCAAGGTGAAGGCCTATGTTCAGCAGTGGACGTCTTATGGCTGAGATGATGATGATGAGTCAGTTACAACTTAATAAAAAAAAAATATATATAATGTACTTAATAGAATGTAGGTACCATCGGTGCGCGAGTTTGACTCGCACTTAATTGAATTATTTTCTTGAAAACATTGTTTCGTTAAAATTGTGTGATCATTAAAGTAGGTATAAAGTCGATAGGTATTGTAAACAATAATTTATTAAGTTAGGCAACAAAAGTATTGGAAATTGTGATAATGAGACCCACCAAAAACATTTTCCTGTAAAATGTTGCCAAGACGAAACCATAAGGCTTGCACTGACCAAAAAGTTATCAGAAATTTACTTTGAAACTGTTTTTTTTTTGTTTTTAGAACTTATAAATAAGTACTACTGATCAGTAACAACGTTTTAATTTCACGGCAGCGTTATTGAGTTAAAGGAATCTGTAAAGTAAAATTGTTGATTAAGGTTAATAACCTTTATAAATAGAACCCTTAATTGACCGTCTCCTTTAAAATTGTTACTTTCCTTTAGGTACTTTAACTCGAACACGCTACCATGAAATTAAAACGTTCTTACTGATCAATAATAAGTACACATGTCTATATAAAAATAATAATTCTACATGAAATGATCAGAAATACGTAATGCAAAAAATACATACGTACATATACAATAAAAACTATAAAACGTGACCATTTCCCGGTCTAGTTAAAATACTGCCATCATAAGATCATTATACTGTGACCCGTCTGCAATGTTTACCGTGCGCGGCGCGCGCTCACGAGCTCGGCGAGAGGGTCGCGGGACGCGCGGGCGGGGCTTCACGGTTTGCCGCGCACCTCACCCCCTCAGATTCGTTGATGAGTCGAATCATATCGCCTTAATCAGTGGGCCCCTAAGGGCCGAGAAATCTTTCGCTTGCACGAGTTGCACGGGAGGCACGGGACTCGAAATAAGCGCTCGTAGAAATATCAAACTTTGCTTCCTTGTTTGCACAGACAAAAAATTTAATGTCCTACCCATTCTGTACTTTATCACAGTGACAATAGTATGAGGTCTCCAGCGACTCATGGTATAATAATATACTCCGCCTGGTACTCCATTCCCGTCTTTTCTAGGTCACCTAACTGACACGGGCCTACGTCATCATGCGACAGCGCTATATGATAATATGCGATAGCGCTATATATAGCGGCCATGTTGTTGTGACGTAGGCCCGTGTCACTCTGGGAATGGAAGACCATGTTTTATTAGACTATGCAGCGACTTTCATATTGATTGTCACTGTGACAACGTACGAAATGTCTTCTTTGACTGTACCTAAAAATAACTATAATCATCATCACACTTGCTAGACGATGCGGTCCATAAATTTGGATAGGGCTGCGATGTAGGTACAGTCACCTGCAATAATATGTTACACAACGAAGGCCGCAAAAATATCTGACACGATCTTATTTGTAGAACCATAAGAGCGTGTCATATTTTTGCGGCCTTCGAACAGTAACATATATATTAGGAGCTATTCATAAATTACGTCATTTCAAATTAGGGGGGGGTGGGTGGGTCTGGACATCGGATTATGGTAGCATGACGTAGGACGAAACGGGGTCATTCGAAGCATGATTTTAGGGGGGGGGGGGGTCAAAAATCGTCAAAAAACGATGACGTAATTTATGGACAGCCCCTTAATGCAGGTGACTGTACGTACGAAGTTTTATTTATTTACCTTTTTTTCCTCACAAGTGTGATGAAAGATATTGTGTGTGCCAAACTCGTTCCTAAATTCTTGTTTTAACCGCCCTTAATACACAATGTAGGTACTAATGTGTATGGACTGATTCAGAAATACTAGGCGTGTATATATCCTCGGTATTTCCGATACTATGTTAAACAGTCGAACGTACTATAATCATACAGAGCCACGAACCCGAGGCATTCCTCCGAATGCGCTCTCTAGTGGATCCATAATGGCTCCTCTACACGATGGGCCAACGCCGGCCACTCCAAGAGACGCAGCCATGCGGTAGAATGAGATAACAATATCACTTGCTCCCTCTAACGCATAAATGCGTCCCTTGGAGTGGCCGGCGCTGGCCCATCGTGTAGAGGAGCCATAAGAGTTCAACTCCCGTGTTTCACACTTAAGGACGTAAGATTAAAGCAATAGAGAATAAAATGGCCTGCATTGAGACACGAAAGGTTAACAGGCCAATTCGAGTTACAGTTGTTCGATCTGTTCCCGATATGGTCATATCTGTCAGTGTCAAATCCTGCTACGAATCGACAGACTATAACACAAACGCATTCGTCACGTCACGCATATCGAATGAAATGTTCTGATGTTTTGAGCGAACCAGATTTTGAAAAAAAAAAGAAATACTGCCAGGTGCCAGGGGTTCTGATCTCTGGCCGTATCGATATTTTTGACGTGATATGTTCACGTTTACCCGCATAGAGACTATTTACAAACACAACAAGTGTTTAACGGAATATAAAATATTCTCCATAAATACTTGATCATAAAATCAAATTAACCCTCTACCAACCTCTGCATAATGTTTGAATTAATTATATCAGGAGCCACGCGTGAATCGATCTAAAACCAGCCTTATTACGTATGCAATAAAATTTAAATTAGCTTGTCTCGATCTAAAGGGCTCAGTGTAAGTTGAATCTCAGAACTAGAACGCTGTAAGTATCAACATCATCGATGGAATATTAACTTTAAAACCTTAGTAATAAAGTTCAATTTCTGTTGAGGACATATTGAAGTAAGGCGTTTTTAGTACAGCTGACACAAAAATTCCAATGGTATTTTTTATGTTTTCCCCAACTTTGATTCATGTTTTTTTTTTGGTCGTTTACTATGTTTAGACGTGTGACATAAGGGGAAACGTAGAATGTTGACAATTATAGCTACACAATGCTTTTAGTGGGCCATAAATAAATTCGACTTTCCAGTTATACCTAAGTGCAAAGCAACTCTGTCTGCCTGTCACGTCTTCACACTTAAAACGCTGACCAAATTTTGATGAAATTTGGTATGGAGATGGTTTGAGGCCCGAGGAAGGACTGGGACATAGGATAGTTTTTATTAATCATCATCATTATCCCACGCAGATGCAGTATGTTTGAAGTCGGTGCCAAGCCAAATACATAGTTATATTACTGGTCAAAATTACCCCCAAACAACTAATGAACAGCTTTCTTTCCTTCTTTTCATACCGAGCCGCATTCGAGTCGGCATTCGGTTCGACAGTGTGTTGACGCTTTTAAGATTTGGCTGATAATGATAAGGATCAAAAAATTCTTCAATAACGCCTAACGTAATTTATGGACGCCCCCTAATGCTACATCTACATGAGGTTCTCAATGGCAGAAACGTTAAAAATAAAACTACAGAGGGCCTACCGCGAACCACGTTCGACGTGTTGCCTCTCTGTCGGACTTGTAAATTCGTACGTAAGTGTGACAGGGAGTCAACATCAACACTAGAGATGCCCCGAATAGTGAATTTGGCCGAATACAGAATATTCGGCATGACATGCGTACATTTTGAGTCACAATTCTTACGAAAACTGTTCGCCAACAAAGCACAACGTTTGCTAAGATATATTTTTATGTTGAACAGAATTAATGAATGTAGTTAGAGTCAATCAAATCAGACCCATGATAAAAATAAAATATTTTGGATTCAACAAATGCTCCAAAAACGTGCCTTCGTATTTACCCACTTTCCAAGAATACATTTTAAATATTAAATATATGTACCTAGATTTTGGTTATTTTTTTCTGAAATTTTTCTTTTTAGGTAGGTGCAACAGATATTCGGTATTCGGCCGAATAGTAGGCAACATTCGGCCGAATACCGAATATTCGGCTTAGTGGCCGAATACCGAATAGTTGCCGAATATTCGTGGAATTATAATCAACACGTCGCGTTCGCGGTAGGCGCTCACGTATTTGCGATGTTAGAAATGACTTCATAATTTTTACGCGAACAGGTTTGACGGGTTTGCGAACTGATATTTTTAAATTTGTTCGTTAGAAACATGCGGTTAACCCTTCGACCGAGAAACTTCAACTGACGCCGGCGGCTTTAAATTTTTATACGTTTTAATAAAGGGAAAATGCTATGAAAAAATTCGGGCAAGTGCGAGTCGGACTCGCGCACGAAGGGTTCCGTACCATATAAAAAAAAAACAAAAAAAAAGCAAAAAAAAATGGTCACCCATCCAAGTACTGACCACTCCCGACGTTGCTTAACTTTGGTCAAAAATCACGTTTGTTGTATGGGAGCCCCATTTAAATCTTTATTTTATTCTGTTTTTAGTATTTGTTGTTATAGCGGCAACAGAAATACATCATCTGTGAAAATTTCAACTGTCTAGCTATCACGGTTCGTGAGATACAGCCTGGTGACAGACGGACGGACGGACGGACGGACGGACGGACGGACGGACGGACGGACGGACAGCGAAGTCTTAGTAATAGGGTCCCGTTTTACCCTTTGGGTACGGAACCCTAAAAATTTACACAAAAAATAGTAGTTTGTGTTACAAGGGATCAAAATGACATATTTCCGTCAAAGGCGTACATTGAATTAGTGATGGGTCAAATCGAAAAATTTTCAAACCGAATAAGTCGACTCCGATTTAAACCCAAATCGGTTTGCAAACCGATTTGGCCAAGTCGATTTAACTTCTATTTTTTAATTATCAGTAGTTCAAACCGCTCCGTAGTCGCTTGGTTTTGAGTTGAAGAAATCGAATTGTAAATTTTACGGTTTGTTCGACCCTTAGAATCCTTAGAATAACACGACAGCAAATCTTTTGACTTAAAACTTTTGTAATATTTTTTTACTTTCCGTTGCGCGGTAAATCAAAATGTCATTAATTGCTAAAGATAAAAGGGGAAAGCACTATACGAGCAAGCTGGAAAGAGCGTGCAGTCTCGTGCGATTCCGTGAGTCATTGCCGCGAATTCGTTCAGTTAGCAAATCAACGCGGCGCAAAACTGGCAAACCGATCCAAGTAAACCGCCAAATCGATCTCTTTAAGCCTATGCGAAATTGAACCTTACTACTTGAACCATAAGTTTCATTTTACTTTACCTGTAGATACCAAGGTTCGACTTGACTCGACTCAATAATGACGGCAATGTGCATGGCAACATTTTTCTTCGTGGTTTGAAGTCGATTCGTGTACATTTTATTATGCCTCAATATGTCCAACGAAAGTGACGCAGCAACAAATCGGAAAGGGTGCGCTTAGAGCGGGTGAACGTATCTTAAGTCGATTTACGGAACACTCAAGTCGATTTAGTCGACTTCAGACCTAAATCGGTTTGAACCGATTTGTGAAGTCGAATCGTAACATCGCTACATTGAATCCTGAGCGTAATGAGGGATTCAAGTATTAACGCTCAAGACGAGATCATTTTGATACCGTGTGACACATACTGCTTTTCACATCAACTATGAGGAAATTGTTATGTTCCAAAATATGTATTATTTGATTTATTTGACCAAAAAAAAATAGTATGCAAGAAAGAAAAAAGCGTGTCCTAGAGCAGAAAAGTACAACTTTGATCCCTCCTAGCAGGGAAGAAAAGTGCCACTTTGATCCCTCCTAGCGGGGAAGAAAAAGCCCTTTTTCGAATACTAATTTAATACTGTACTGTACTGTACTGTTTAATACTTTTTTTTTTAATAGTGTAATTGACATGTAAAACTATGTTTTATAAAGGAATAAATGAATGAATGAATAGGTGATGTGAATAAACTATTCTTTACAAGGGTAGACTTTAACCAAAACATAGTAAGTTTTTGGCAAAAATTTCATTTTTTATCGCTGACTGTACTTTTCTTTCCACAGGCACCTAATACTCATCGAGACAATTCTAAAAACCCCAAACACAATTAGTTGCGTGCACAATGCGTTGTTTTATCACAGTTCCATTGGCCACCTCCGGTCTCCATCATCAGATCAGCTCGAAGACACCATAATATTGCATTGTCACCCGACTTACGTATGTATGCACAATTTCAGCTCAATCGGAAACCGGGAAGTGGATCAAATTTAACTTGCAAGATTTGATTACAGACCGACAGACAGACAGACAACGGGACAGGTGAAGCTAAATAAAAGCTTGTAATAAATTAAAAAAAAGGATTTAGTTGGCTCGATAGCAAAATAAACATGTCTGATTTTTATTTATTTTCAGTTGTTATTTTGACCCTATACCACAGCAGTTTAATTTTAGTACAAAACAGCGATATAGCTGAATAAAATTTTAAAGATACCTAATTATATTTTCAGAGATAGAGGGGCAAGATGGGCAACAGCGGGGCAAGAATAACACTTGTAGGGAATCCTCATACTGTTTCTCTTGTCCCGAGCAAAATAAACTATGTTTGTCTTACCCCACATGACGCCCCGCGCAACGGCCAAATCTTCCGTCGCACAAGTTTCGCACGGCGCGCCATTACTTTTGTTGCCTTTTAATTTCCTGGCTGTACGTTGTACGCTCCCTTTTAAGGCAATTAAATTTTGAATTAAATTATAATACGTTCGCATATGCATTTATATAGTTACCGCTAATTGACATAACCCGTCGCTGCTCTGCAAGGACCTTACCTGTAAAAAAAAGGTTAAGTAAGAATATTTTTTTTATCTATCTAATATACCTTTAAACGAGCAATTTTTGTTTGTATGTACTCGTATATTTATATATTTCGGGGATCTCGGAAACGATTTCGATGAAATTGGCTGTATGATGGGGTTTTCGGGGGCGATAAATCGATCTAGCTAGGTCTTATCTCTGGGAATACGCACAATTTTCGAGTTTTTATATATTTTCCGAGCCAAACTCCGGCTTGCCAGATATTCTAAAATAAAGATACATACAAACGACGGACTTCATCCCTGAATTTCTACCAGTCAGTCAGTAAATTTTAATGTAGACGAAGCTCAAATGAGGTTGTTATATAGTTTTCAATTTCACATGTATAAGGTGCAGCGGGCCAATTTCGACTGCGGGCTAATTTCAACCAATCGAAATATCTTCCATGTTTTGCATCATTAACTACACTCGGGTGCAAAGAAATCGGACCACCCCAGCATTTTCAACATTTTTTCAATTTCTGTAAAAACTGTAAGTGCTACTGTGACATATTGTATACCTAATGAAAGGTTGGCTTTTCCTCTATAAATTGATGTGCCTTTCACAGGTTTACTTTCAATATTTTCAGGCTTTCAGGGCTAAGAACTTTGTCACCCTAAAAATGCGTACTGGAGTGAAACTTATGGGAAAACTGCGATTCTAAGGAAATCAAGGCAAAATTAAAACAATTTTCAGCATTTTAATACCGTGTATTGCCTCCTCTAGCCCTACGACATGCAGTCATACGGTTTTTCATTGATCTTATGAATTTTTTTACAGTGTCTTGAGGGATGCCCGCCCATTCTTCTTCGATCGCAGTCTTTAGCTCCAGTAAGGTTTCAGGGGCGGGATTTCTGGCCCGAATTCTTCTTTTCAGCTCGTGCTCGATCGGGTTTAGGTCAGGACTGCGGGCTGGCCACTCCATGACTCTGATGCCGACCTCCTCCAGGTACTCCTTAGTGATCCGGGCTGTATGCGGCCGAGCGTTATCTTCCATGAGGATGAACTCATCGCCGATATAACCCGCAAATGGGACCACATGATCAGCCAGAATTTCCTCCACGTACCGACGTGCAGTCAAACCACCTGAATTCGGTCTGGTACCTGGCCCTGTGATGAACACAATGTCCGTCTTCGCTTCCAAAGAAATACCAGCCCAGACCATGATTGATCCCCCACCATAAGCAACACGTTCCTCGATGCAGCATTGAGAGAACCGCTCCCCAGGTCTTCGGTAGACTCGTGCCCGTCCGTCATTGCCAAACAAAGTTATCCTGCACTCGTCGGAAAAAAGTACGGGACTCCATTGCTGAAGGGTCCATTCTTCATGTTCGCGAGCGAAGACGTGTCGTTGTCCACGATGTATTGGGGTGAGTTTCGGGCCATTTGCAGCTCTGTGAGCTGTCAATTCCTTCTCCTTCAGTCGTCTTCTAACTGTCCATCGGCTGATAGACACATTCCTGGTCTCTAGGAGCTTCTGCTGAAGCTGAACGGCATTCAGTCGACGATTTCGTAGCGAGGTAATAACGATGAAACGGTCATCTCTCTCAGAAGTGATGCGAGTTCTGCCAGTTCCGGGTCTTCTGGATAACGTGTGATCTACGCGGAATCTCTGGAAGACACGTTGAAACGATGACTTCGATAGGTTGAGTTGTCGAGCCACTGCACGTTGACTAAGCCCTCCCTGCAATAGGGCAACTGCTTGGCCGGCTTCAGTCGAGGTAGTATCCATTTTTCTCCAGTTTTTCCAGGTTCAGGCGATGAGAATAATGTTCAGGAAGACGTACCAATCACGAATGATGCATAAACAACGATAATGACTGGTTTTATACCTAATGATAAGCGGTCAATTAGTGCATGCGCTAATGAGGCAGTTGGAGGGGGGTGATTTCCAGGCCCATATTTTGCACAATATCCATCCCCACCCCTGAATATTGATGTCATTTGATAGGGCAGAAAATTATCTACCACGTGGTATTTAAATTATCATGATCGAGCTTACAGTTTTTACACAAATCGAAAAAATGTTGAAAATGCTGGGGTGGTCCGATTTCTTTGCACCCGAGTGTAGAGTGTCAAATACATATGTTCAGATAGCGAAAAAGATGTGTTGGGTGTGTTGTGCGAGACTCTAGTTAATAATGTAAAACATGGAAGATATTTCAATTACCTAGTCGAAACTACCCCACACTCGAAATTGGCCCGCTGCACCTTACTGTCGGAGCATAATTACCCTGTATGGAGCAAACTTGGCACATGTTACGGTACTTATAGACTGTAGGTGGACTACATGCTATTTTTGAAGTTCCTGTAGCATAACAATACAATTCTTACAATAAATATAACCATTACATAACCGATGTGAATGAACTGAGGTCCAATGTCACGCATAATAGACCTCGGAGGTCAAATCAAAGTGGATATGTCGTAGTCAGATCGTATAATCCGCCGTATTACATTACGGCTAGCCGTTTTCAAAAACAGGGGCGTTTTGAAATGCGGCGGCTCGACGATTAGCCGGATTGTCATTGCGATACGTTCTTCAATTAGGCGGCCTACGTTTAGCCGCATCGTACTACTATTTAGATTGTAGAGTGACCAGTTCTTTCGGTCGCCTACGTAACCGGAGTTTGACAATGTTTGCAATTTAATTTATTTTTACCATGGTCCCACCGCACTACATGTGTTTCTTTTCCAAAACAGTTCCTTCACAACTTAAATAGACGGAGCCCCGCAAGCGGGGCTCCTATTTCTGGGCGGTTTGCCCTTCGGGCATCTGAAGCTACCTAACGAACCTAACCTACTTACCTACCTACGCTTTTTTCCCCAAAGTGTAATGTTTTCACGGACGTCTCACTAATCAATAGGTAGGTAGGTTAGGTTCGTTAGGTAGCTTCAGATGCCCGAAGGGCAAACCGCTCAGAAATAGGTTCGCGGGGCTCCGTCTAGTTAAGTTGCGATGGAAATGTTTTTTGAAAAGAAACAGTCCGACGAACTCCAGATTTGATGGACACCCCAGCGTTTGTCAGGCAGCGCCACGGGTGTTAAAAATGGGAACTATAAACTGTCAAAGCGGCGGCTAATGACTCGCTGTATTACATTACGGCTAGCCGTGTTGAAGAACGTATGGCGCCGAATACATTCCGGCGGATTCTCATTCAGCCGCATTCAATCCGGCTAATCGTTAAACCGCCGCATTTCAAAACGCCCCTGTTTTTGAAAACGGCTAGCCGTAATGTAATACGGCGGATTATACGATCCGACTGCGACAGATATATTCTGAGGTCTTGGCCAAAGATTGTAACTTCCATTCATCCTTAAAATAACAAGTGCCAAAAAGAAATTACATAAATTCCTAAGTTCCCATGAAATGTTCTCGGTATTTTATTTCTGCACGTATACTGCCAAACCTTCTTACGGTTATAGTCTGTATCTTAAGGTATTTAAAAAAGAGTAAACAAAATCTACCCTCAAATGGCTGCTTAAGACGGTTAATGAAAACATTACATGATCAAATAATGTCGACTGCGAAAATAATAGTCGTTTTGGTACCAAAACTGATGTATGGAGTGAGCCATCTCTGGTTATGTTATACGTTGCTGCAACAAGGCACGTAGACTTCTACTTCTTAGAATTTATTGGAAACTCCAAATTATATACCTCATCATCATCATCATTTTAGCCTGAAGTCGCCCGCTGTGCTGAGCATAGGCCTCTCTTCGTGTACGCCACTTATCTCGGTCCTTTTTTTTTGACGGAGTGGGGATGCATTTACGCACTGCGTGTGAGACTCGCCGCTACTTATCCCACTCTTGGCGAGACGGGGGGAGAATTTGGCCCTACCCACTAAACCCACTCCGGCGTTTCACCCTTTTTGCCGTTCGTGAGGGCGCACTGGGATGGGTTATTCCCACTAGTTACCACCCAGTTGTTATCAGTGGTAACTACTGGGATTTTTTTTCCCACCTTTTACTTTACCACTGGTAACTACTGCGAAAAGTAATTCCCAGTAGTTACCAGTGTTGAACTCTAACAAAATATTGGTGGTAACTACTGGGAAAAAAAATCCCACCTTTTACCAGTGGTAACTACTGGGATTACCACTGGTAACAACTTGGTGGTAACTAGTGGGATTAACCCACTGGGATCGATGTCATTCCACCACGGCGCCCTCCGACTTATCGCGGTCCTGCGGGCGCAGCACGGTTCCATTTTTATCGCCTATCACTATAACACTATCACAAATAAAATAAAAAAGTCATTTTGTATAGGATTTTGAGTTTCCAAAACGTCGCGATTGGCGCGCTGTTCAAAATCCCATTCAACAATAGACATAGACGATCACACTATCGAATGAAATATACACTAGGGGTTCCGAAAAGACTCTAGTAGTGTGACTGCTAAAAACGCGAACCAAAAATATTCTAATAAAACAATTCGCTTTGCTCCCTGAATTAACAATAAAAGAACGTTAAAAAAAAGAATTAAAAATTTTTTTTATTCGTAGACGAATGTCAACGTCTGGCCGGCAGGGCTTTAAACCCGCCCAAGGTCACACGGTCAATGCCGAGTTATGACGAAATCGTAACGACTATTATTCGAAATTCGAATGTCTACCAAGCGTGGGAAGTAGGTAAGGTGCCCAAAATTTTTAAGTCACGGAGACCAATTCTGCTGCAGGTGGCTGCAGGCAAGCGTTGACGCATGGTATGGTCGCGTTCATAATTTTACGTGTACTATAAATTTTTGTCTATGTTTATGCTTTTATTTTCATTTTGTTTTGTTTCTTTTCTTAATTAGTTTTCTTGTATTTTCTGTTTTCATAATTATTTCTTCTGTGTATCTTTTGAAATGTTTTAAATATGTATCTTTATGTGTTATCTGTCGTGGCATCACCGAATGGGCCCTACGGAAGACCAGCGATGGCTTTATAGCTAGCATTATGCTGAGTTGGGTCCATTTCGTGATGCACACTTATTGTTCTCTTCTGTTCTTGCTGTTGTTGTCTGTACATGTTCGTACATGTTTTGTGATCGTCACGAATAAAAATCTTTTATCTTTTTTTATCAATTCGAACGTACACTTTGACATCAAAATGATATGATCGGGCCAATTCGAACGTGCACCTGAAATCGATATTTGAATCATATTGGAATCATATCAGTTGATTCAGTTGGCTGTCATTTCCATCCCGATTTCTCATGAAAGGCTGTCAAATCTAACAATCAGTTGATAATCGTGTTCTCTTTTGACTTTTGACATGTTGTTTCATACGCTTCTATTGATGCTGACTGTACCTATTTTGACAGTTCATCACAAATCTCGTGCCAGCTCTTATAAATCAACCTTACCCAATAGGGGATATTCCTGCAATGTTCTGCCACCAGAGTGCAGCACTACCGACTCAGTAAATTCATAGACTAACTTATACATACTGTGCCTTAAACTGTTTTTAGACAAGTTTTCACAGACAATAAAATATGACATTGATGCATCAAGGCGGTTTGTTAACAAGGGCCTACCGGTAAACGTGAAAATCGAAATTTAGTTATCTGCCTCTTTATCGCTCGAATGTGCAAGAGTGATAGAGAGATTAGATAACGAAATTTCGTTTTTCTTGTTTCGCGGTAGGCCATGTGATTGACGTGACGTGTGATGTGTCAATGTGGTTTGTTTACTGTAACGCTACGTCTTACGTAAGCGAACAACTCGCGACGGCGGCGCGGCGCGGCGCGGCGCGGCGCGGCGCGGCGAGGAAGAAACAAAACGTTGATACGTATAGGTGTGTCCTACTCACACATGAGCGATTTAGACGCGAAGCGGCGCGGCGCGGCGCGGCGAACGCGCGGCGAACACGCGGCGCGGCGCGGCGCGGCGAGGTGAAACAAAACGTTGATACGTATAGGTGTGTCCTACTCACACATGAACGCGGCGAAGGCGCGGCGCGGCGCGGCGGCCTTGTCCGACTAGGGAGACACTCCACGATCGCCATGGCCGCACGCAGACACGGTTTTTAGTAAATTCGTATTTAAATTATGAGTAAACTATGTCTTTATGTGGTTATGCAAGTAAGTGCAGCGTTCTTCGTTGTCTAAAATTTTGGTTTACTGGGATTTTGCATTGGCACCGCCATCAAAAACTAAGTACACAATTACCCGGGTGGTTATTAATTTGCTTATTAGGTACTAGCTTTTGCCCGCGACTTCGTCTGCGTGGAATTAGTAATTTGGGTACCATAATTTTTAAACAAATCTGCTTTTCATTACATCCTTCTTTTCGCCCCCAAAATGGATGACTAATTACAATTAGTCAAAAATGCGAACTTTCTTTATTTGTAACGAAATTAAGATATTATTTTCTTTTATTTATTTATTAATTTTGACGTGATAACGTCTTATAAATCGATGAACACCGGTAGCATGCACGAAAAAGTGTCACGTTGTGGACAAATCTCCATGGTAACGTTGTGGACAGATCTCCATGGTAACGTTACGTAATGTAATGGTAATGTTTTCTTATGACGTTATCACGCAAAATTATCGTCCGTAAACCGACTTTACAGACAACCACATTTTTCTATATTAACATCACTTCCACCTCCACTCCAACTTGGAGGTTCGAGAAGTTGAAGAAGTTGGAGAAGCTGTAGAAGTTGGAGAAGTTGATAAAGTAGAATAAGTTGGAGAAGTTGAAGTTGGACAATTTAAAGTTGGAGAAGTTGGACAATTTGAAAAAGTTGAAGAAGTTCGAGTTGGAGAAGTTGAAGTTGAATTTGAAGAAGTTGGAGAAGTTGAAGTTGTAGTTGAAGAAGTTGAAAAGGTTGGAGTAGTCGAATTTGAAGAAGTTGGAAAAGTTGAAGTTGAAGAAGTTGAAAAGGTTGGAGTAGTAGAAGTTCAAGAAGTACGAGAAGTTGAAGTTAAAGAAGTTGGAGATGTCGAAGTTGAAGAAGTTGAAGAATTTCGAGTTGGAGAAGTTGAAGTTGAACAAGTTGAAAAGGTTGGAGAACTTGAAGAAGTTGAAAGGTTGGAGAACTTGAAGTCTAAGAAGTAGATGTTGAAGTTGAAGAAGTGCGAGAAGTTGAAGTTGAAGAAGTTGAAGTTAAGGAAGTTGTCGAAGTTGAAGAAGTTGATGTTGAAGAAGTAGAAGTTGAAGTTAGAGAAGTTGAAGAAATTGAAAAGGTTGGAGAAGTTGCAGTAGAAGTTGGAGAAGTCGAAGTTGAAGTTGAAGAAGTAGAAAAAGTTGAAGTTAGAGAAGTTGAAGAAAATGAAAAGGTTGGAGAAGTTGAAGTTGGAGAAGTTGAAGAAGTCGGAGAAGTTGAAGTTGAATTTGAAGTTGAAGAAGTTGAAAAGGTTGGATAACTTGAAGAAGTAGATGTTGAAGTTGAAGAAGTGGGAGAAGTTGAAGTTGAAGAAGTTGAAGTTAAAGAAGTTGGAGAAGTCGAAGTTGAAGAAGTTGATGTTGAAGAAGTAGAAGTTGAAGTTAGAGAAGTTGAAGAAATTGAAAAGGTTGGAGAAGTTGAAGTAGAAGAAGTTGGAGAAGTCGAAGTTGAAGAAGTAGGAGAAGTTGAAGTTAGAGAAGTTGAAGAAATTGAAAAGGTTGGAGAAGTTGAAGTTGAAGTTGTAGAAGTTGAAGAAGTTGGAGAAGTTGAAGTTGAATTTGAAGAAGTTGAAGTTGAAGTTGAAAAGGTTGGAGAATTTGAAGAAGTTGACGGGTTGGAGAAGTTGAAGTTGAAGTAGGAGATGTTGCAGTTGAAGAAGTGGAAGAAGTTGAAGTTAAAGAAGTTGAAGAAGTCGAAGTTGAAGAAGTTGATGTTGAAGAAGTAGAAGTTGAAGTTAGAGAAGTTGAAGAAATTGAAAAGGTTGGAGAAGTTGAAGTTGAAGTTTGAGAAGTTGAAGTTGGACAATTTAAAGTTGGAGAAGTTGAAGAAGTTTGAGAAGTTGAAAAAGTTGACTAAGTTCGAGTTAGAGAAGTTAAAGTTGAATTTGAAGAAGTTGAAAAGGTTGGAGAAGTTGAAGTTGAAGAAGTAGGAGATGTTGAAGTTGAAGAAGTGGGAGAAGTTGAAGTTGAAGAAGTTGGAGAAGTTGAAGTTAAAGTTGGAGAAGTCGAAGTTGAAGAAGTTGAAAAAGTTGGAGAATTTGAAGAAGTTGGATGAATTGAAGAAGTAGGAAGATAAATAAGTTGGAGAAATTGAGGAAGTTGAAAAAGTTGGAGAAGTTAAAAAAAGTTGGAGAAGTTGAAGAAGGTGCAAAAGTGGAGAGTTAGAGTTGGAGAAGTTGAAGTTGAATTTGAGGAAGTTGGAGAAGTTGAAGTTGAAAAGGTTGGAGTAGTCGAATTTGAAGAAGTTGAAGTTGAAGAAGTTGAAAAGGTTGGAGAACTTGAAGAAGTTGAAAAGGTTGGAGAAGTTGAAGTTCAAGAAGTAGGAGATGTTGAAGTTATAGAAGTTGAAAAGGTTGGAGAACTTGAAGAAGTTGAAAAGGTTGGAGAACTTGAAGAAGTTGAAAAGGTTGGAGAACTTGAAGAAGTTGAAAAGGTTGGAGAAGTTGAAGTTCAAGAAGTAGGAGATGTTGAAGTTATAGAAGTAGAAAATGAAGAAGTTGGAGAAGTTGAAGAAGTTCGAGTTGGAGAAGATGAAGTTAGAAAAGTTGAAGAAGTAGAAGTTGAAGGACGAGTTGAAGAAGTAGGAGTTGAAGTTGAAGAAGTTGAAGTTAGAGAAGTAGAAGTTGAAAAGGTTGGACAAGTTGAAGTTGAAGTAGGAGAAGTTGAAGTTGAAGAAGTTGAAAAGGTTGAAATAGTTGAAGAAGTAGAAGTTGAAGTTGAAGTTGAAAAGGTTGAAATAGTTGAATAAGTAGGAGAAGTTAAAGTTGAAGACGTTGAAAAGGTTGAAGAAGTTGAAGAAGTAGGAGAAGTTGAAGTTAGAGAAGTTGAAGTTAGAGAAGTTGATGAAGTTGAAGAAGTTAAAGAAGTAGGAGAAGTTGAAGTTAGAGAAGTTGAAGTAGGAGAAGTTAAAGTTGAAGTTGAAAAGGTTGAAGTTGAAGAAGTTGAAGTTGACGACGTTGAAAAGGTTGGAAAAGTTCGAGTTGGAGAAGTTGGAGTTAGAGAAGTAGAAGTTGAAGAATTGTTGAAGATAAGGTTGGTGATTCCCCATACAAGCTTCCACCCCCTTTTTCACCCCCTTAAAGAGGGATTTCTGGGATAAAAACTACCCTATGTCCTTCCCCGGGACTCAAACTATCTCTATACCAAATTTCATGAAAATCGGTTCAGCGGTTTAAGCGTGAAGAGGTAACAGACAGACAGACAGACGGACACACTTTCGCATTTATAATATTACTAGCTTTTGCCCGCGACTTCGTCTGCGTGGAATTAGTGACAGCAGCTAAAGTAGGTATGGCGCCTGGATAATTCTAATAGCAATGATTCAATTCGCGCATTGCTTGCTTCAATTATTAGGCAATTCATTAACTCTTTCAATTCCACCCCCCTTGCACTCTCTTCAGGGATGATTACCGACATAAAAACTATCCTATGTCCTTCCCCGGGACTCAAACTATCCCTATACCAAATTTCAACTAAATCGGTTCAGCGGCTTAAGCGTGAAGAGGTAACAGACAGACAGACACACTTTCGCCTTTATAATATTAGTATTAATATAGTATGGATAGTATGGATTAATTACGTTTTGGCAGAAATTGGCTTTACGACGGGATAGGGACTGGACAAGGATAGGGGTGGGGTCTGGTATATAAAAAAAGATTTTGTGCTTTTCAGTGGGTTGGAAGGACCTCAAAAGGAAACAACGGAACCCTTATACTCCTTATAGGATCACTCGTGCGTCTGTCTGTCTGTCCGTCTGTCACAGCCTATTTTCTCGGAAACTACTGGACCAATTAAGTTGAAATTTGGTACACATATGTACATTAGTAACTTAAAGATGGACATGTTTTTTTTATAATTTTAAAATACATAGGTTCGAAGTTATTTAAGAAAATAGCCAAAAAATTACCATTTATCTCCAAAACTACTGGGTCTAAAATTTTGAAAAAAAAATATACAAAATAGTTCTTTACTTATAGATGACAGGAAAACCTATTAGAAATGTGAAGTCAAGCGGGAGTCGGAATTATGTACGGAACCCTAGAAACGCGAGTCTGACTCGCACTTGGCCGGTTTTTTTAAAGAAATTATATTAAGTTATTTTGCTTTTATGTTTGTTTTTTTTAATTGATTTATTTATATTTTTACTTTTTTATTACGTTTTATTTATTTTTGTCTCATTATGACGATCGATTGATCTTGCTGCGCGCACGTAATACAGGGACCCACTCCCTCTCCCACTCGCACTCGCACTCGCACTCTCAATCCCACTGAAAACCGCATCAAAATCACGGACAAACATACATACATAAATACATACCGGTCAAACTGAGAACCTCCTTTTTTTTAAGGCGGTTAAAAACCAAAGTAGTTGCTCTTTTCTGTGAGCTGTAACTTCGCAATTAGCTTAAAAAATTTAAAATAATGACATAAATTACTTTGCCGAATCTTTATTACAGCGAACTCAGAATAGTCGTAAGTGCCATAGACGCTACTGGAGTTAAGTCTTTTATGCCAATTTCCGCGAATTTGAATATTTTTTAGTTTTGTGCCTATAGATTACAGGAAAACCTATAAAGAAATCAAACGGGAGTCGACTAATCAAATCATAGCCGGTAATTCTATATACGCAACGCCTCTAGCCGCGTCATATTCGCGTCTAAAAATCAAATGGATTGATCGCGCCCGTTCCGCGCCGCGCCGCGCCGCCGCCGCGCCGCTTCGCCATCGCGTCAAAATCGCTCACCTAGGACACTTCCATATGCAACAACGGTTTGTTTTTTCCGTGCCGCGTCTCGCCGCGCCGCCGCCGCGCCGCGCCGCGCCGCGCCGCGCCTCGCCGCCCGACATTCGCGTGCAAATCGCGCCGCGCCGCGTTCGCAACGAGATCGCTTACGTAGGACACTTCTATGGGCATCAAAGGATTGATTTAGCCGCGCCGCGCCGCGCCGCGCCGCGTTCGCGCGTTGTTCGCCTACGTAAGACGTAGCGTATGTGCCACAAAGGTGCCACCTACGCAGAGCTTTGCCTAATATTCCCTATTTAGCCTAAATTATTTAGGCCAAGAAATCCTATTGAGCACACATTACATGAAAAGTAGGGGCACACGCTCGGCCGAAGCGCCGAATATTCGGCGGCTGAATATTCGGTATAAAGTGTATTCATCCTTTCTTGTTCTATCATGTCAAACACTTCTCGAAGATATTATCACACTTTTCTCTGGAATAGGGGGTATTACTGCAATTTTCTGCCCCAGAGTGCAGCACTAAGCTAGCTTGTAAACCATAGAGTAAGCCAATAAAAGATGACATTGATGCATCAAGGCGGTTTGTTAACAAAGGCCTACCGGGAAACGCGAAAATCGAAATTTATTTATCTGCCTCTTTATCGCTCGAATATGCAAGAGTGATAGAGAGGTTAGATAAACATATTTAGATTTTCTTGTTTCGCGGTAGACCACCAGATTGTGATGGATTGTGGTAGTAGCGCCCCCTACGCAGAGTTTCGCGTAGGTAATATTCCCTATTAGAGTTAGACCAAGAAAAGTCTGCACCGGATTTGATAGCCCACGCAGTGCAAGTGTCATTTATACGTCATAATTTCATAGAAGTTTGACGTTTAAAATAACACGTGCACTGCGTGGGCTATCAAATCCGCTGCAGACTTTTCATGGACTGACTCTACACAATAATCATCACTGACATTACGATGTCTAGATAGATTGTCTATGAATGATATGAATCGTATTGTTGGAATGACACTTTGACGTCACGTTTCTTTACATGATAATGATAAGACACGTAAGTAAGGATGGATACACTTTAGTTGTGGGCACTGTTGAAGTTGAAGTCACGCACACAACAACAAAATGATGTACAGTCACCTGCAATAATATGTTACACAACGAAGGCCGCAAAAATATCTGACACAATCTTATTTGTAGAGCCATAAGAGCGTGTCACATATTTTTGCGGCCTTCGAAGAGTAGCATATTATTGCAGATGACTGTACCTACATAATAACATTAATAGAGTCGGACCAAAAAAATCTGAAGCGGATTTGATAGTCCACGCAGCACAAGTGTCATTTATACGTCATAATTTCATAGAAGTTTGACGTTTAAAATAACACTTTCACTGCGTGGGCTATCAAATCCGCTGCAGACTATTCTTGGTCTGACTCTAACCACTGAACGGAACTGACTGGGGACTGATAATAACAGGGTGATTTGTAAATTACTTAAATTAGTTATATTTTCGTACCGATAGCAAGTTGAACCGCCAACTGTTCAGAGTTTCTTCAAAGTTTTTTTAAGCCTAATATCGTGCGCTTAAATCACATTCACTATAGACTAGTTCGTTCATTCAATTCTGTTTTTGCGATTAGTACTCTGTGTAGCTATGTGTCCTCATTCAACTATAAAACGTGTGTAATAAATGTGGCTTAGGTACATTTTAAGCCACATTTATTGTAAAAACTGGTCGCCTCCTACCACACAGACAAAACATCCTCCAGACTGAGCATAGTCGCGCTACCCCCTCTGCCACGCATACGGTAATTTTATTCCATGTTCGAGTCGAAAGTGTCTTTGTGTGACGTCCGTGTATTTGAACGGACCAATCACGACACGGGACTTCGTTCACCTCATCCCGCGCACCCCCGCATTTTTGGCATCTTCGGTTGCATAAAGTAATTGCTCTAAACTCGGCCTAGAAGACTCCTAGTCTATGCCTCCTACAGGGCAGTCTTAAACTACGCTGGGGTGGGGCGCTTGTGCACATAAGAATTTGGGGCCCTTTTGGAAAGTAAAGAAAGCGAATTAAACTAACATTTTTCTACTATGATCTTCTATTTATTATGAGTCATCAAATTTACTGTTACTATCTGTCCTTCAGGGCCCCCTGAGGATGGGGGGACGGGATGCCCTTATGGTAAAGACGGTGCCTACCATGTTTGCTACGAAACTTTCATAAATAGTTAACACCTTCCCAAGAATACATTTTAAATAATAAATTAACACTTTATTTTTGAAATTTTTCTACATATGTTGTTGTAATAGGTACGCATTCGGCCGAATACCGAATATTCGGCAAAGTGGGCGAATAGGCCGAATACCGAATAGTTGCCGAACAATCGTGGCGTCTCTAAATAAAAGTGTAGCCCGTCTATCCCAGTAGAAGATAGATTTGTAGATTCAAACGAGTATTTCGGGTATTGTAAATATAGACGTGTTATCAGACTTGGATGAGCCGTGGTCGATGCATACATTTAATATTTCAATCAAATCTGGCGCTATTCATTTATTACGTAAGATGATTTAGGGGGGAGAGGTTCGACCATGTCTTACTTTTTTACAAAGGGGTGGGATAGTCTTGATAGTTCTTATGCAAGACCACAAAGATGCGCTAAGTTAAGATTTATACTTTGAAAACCTGTCCTACTCGTAAAGATGTTCCAGTGGCAGATTCACTTTCCGCCCTCTATATTGATTAATTAGTATTTTTAAACACAATAAGTAGCATGACTCAATTAATCGTTTTGTTTCCATTCTACGCGGTTACTTTCTTAAGTCAGTAAAAACGTCAGTTATTTAGTAAGCAGTACCCCTAGCGATACCCTATTGTTCGTTTTTTTAGCATTAGAAATAAGGTAAACAATCTTGATGTGTCTTTTAATTGAAAAACACATTTTAAAAATAAGTTACGGCAAATATGTAACAATTAAGAATCTAATACGATCATTAATATTCTTCTGCTTTCATAAGTAATAGTCTGGTAATAGTTACTGATTTTTAAAAAGCGTTTTTCAATTACGAGACATGTCAAGATCACTTACCTTCTTTCAAGTTCTTTCTAATGCTAAAAAAACGAAAGGCGTGGCTCACTCCGCGATTTCGCCGCTTTGCAACAGGTAGCTAAAAATTAGTGATGTACCGACTATTGATTTGGCCGATTAGTCGGCCGACTAGTCGGCAAGTAGGCCAGATCATTAGTTTCGTATAAGTTCAGGTGAAAAACAATAGTTTTTCTCCTTTGGTTGCGCTATTCATCATAATTTAGCTTGGCTAAAAGGTGTTCTCTACAGGTTCAAAGACCTATCACAAGAATCCTCGTTCAATTTCTGTCATTAGTTCTTTTATTTTGCGATCCTGAGCAGACCGTCAGTACAGCTTTTAGGAGGTATTTCCAAGGCTCTATTTCCCGTACGTAGTCGCCAGTTAAGAACATATCCCATGTAATGAGCATCTTTACGAGCAACGTGCTCTGACTAAGTCTCTAAATTTTTGCAATAACATTAATAGTTCCTCATGGCATCCGCATGGCATTAAAAAAGAAAACAAAAACTGAATAATAATAAAAAAATTAACTATCGAACTTGCACATGAAATTACACGAGAATCAGTTGAGATCGACCTGTAGAGGAAAACACCATCCCACCAACATACGATAACGATCAAACGGTCAATTATATGAACAAAAGTTTTCGTTTGCCTGAATAGGTATTTTAGCAAAATAAACATATGGTAAATATTGACTGTCGTTTTTAGTTTTTTCTGTTTTTCTTCCACTAATAAAGTGCCGACTAATCTGCCATTTTTGCCGACTAGTCGCCGACTAATCGCCGACTACAAATGTGGCCGGATAGTCGGCTTTCCCGACTAGTCGGCGACTAGTCGGTACATCCCTACTAAAAATACATCCGTTCCACACCAATTTTGGTGGCTAGCCATAAGCCGCGCGTGGCGCTGTCGCCACCTAGCGGCCATATCTGTCCTGATCGTAACAGACGCGTTTTGTGAGAGAGTGAATCTTCTGTACCTAGTGCTATTATTTATTCTGTGGCCCTAGTGCACATTCGATAACGTGACGTGACGTACGCGTTTGCGTTAAGTGTCATTTTGCATGGGATATTGAACAGCGCGCCAACCGCGTCGGACATTTTGGAAACTCAAAATCCCATATAAAAACTTTTTACAAAAAAAATTAAACCGACTTCAAAAAGGATGAAATAAAATAATATCGTTTTTTATGTGTATGCGTTACCAACTGATATGTTTGAAGTCGGCGCCAAGCCAAATTTTGAAGCACACCATGACTTTGGTGCGATTCGATAATGATTTACCTACGTTGGATTGCCTTACACGACGACAATGAACGTACTTTCTGTAGGTACAGTCGATGTTAAAAATATGTTTACACTTTTCGCCTTATTACAAAGGAGTAAGGTGCAAAAGTGTAACCATATCATTGACGTCGACTGGACCTCAGAACACACGATCAAACCTTCTTGGCGCAGTCGGTACCAAGTTTGTCGGCACATTAGTGTAAATATAAATGCATTTTTTTGCCGTCGTATTTTTTAAAGAGCATTTCTTACTAATGCTCGAACAGTCTATAGCACGCAAGTGTGGGATTGGGACCGAGTTATTTCCCGTCCCTTATCCAGAGGACTACATTTCAAAATATAAAACAATTTAAGGAATTTACCTTCTTGCCAAATTTCACCTAAAGCGGTTCAGTTGTTTAGCCATGAAAAGGCGACAAACAGGCAGACAGAATTCTTTACACATTTATAATAGTTATTAGTACAGTTCTAATGGGATTTATAGCCATAATGCTGATTATTTTTGACTGGTATTGTTACTACTTGGCTTGGCACCGACTTCAGACATATCAGTTGGTTAATAAAATGAGACTTAATGCAAACACGTACGTCACGTCACGCTTTCGAATGAAATTTATACTACGGGTACTGTAAAAACGTCAGTTATTTAGTAGGCAGAAGTTACGTAAACATTATCATAGTATTATGTTTATTTAACATATTGAACAGGTTTATGTTAATTTCATAAACACGTTTTGAAACCTTGACATTCGTTGACGCATAGGAAAAGTAATGTTTGTATGTAATGTTTAATTTTATTCATAGACATTTCGTCAATCTTGAGTTCTTAACCAATGAGACAGAGTATATAATGTCTGAATGATGTCATTTAGTCGTGGCACAGACAATCATCAAATATTTAGCTGGCATTCTGATGTCAGTGTACGTTCTAATCGTTGGAATTGGGCTGTGACACTGTGACATCAAAATTATATATCAATGATGTCAGTTCAGTACATGTATTGGCGCAAGCGAAACGCACAACGGCGACTAACATTATTATTTGGGTATCATTACATTGGGTATTTATGTATGGGCCACTAGTTGCCTGAAATAAAGATTCTCATTCATTTCATTCACTCAATGTAAGTTTGAAATGACCTCCGAGTGTCTCGTTTCTCACGGACCGTAGAACCTTCGCTTATCCGGACCGGACCAATTTGACCGAGACTAGTTCGAATAATCAAAATGTGGATTTTAGAGACGAAATCAAACAAAACACCTTTTTACATGAAAACAATACAGTATATTAAAATTCGACGTACCTACTCCATTACGAATTCCATTCATAATATGTCCATGCAATTTTGCAGGTCGATGTTCATATTAACGTTAAAATATAAAAACTTTCATATAAAATAAGTCAGCGTTTAGAATACTTTAGATGAATTGAAAGTTCAGATAATCGGTTACGTGTTTGGGTGGCAGCCGCTCCTCAACCCAACGGAGCGGCAGCTGACGTCCACTAGCGTTTATCACACATCGCCACTTTGCGATATGCGATAAAAAAACTACAATAAAACAACTAATATTCCAAAACGCTATAATGCCCCGCGTCAAAATACCCCGAGAACAGCAAATGCCTCTCAACAGGGCCGTGTCCATAATCTATAGTTCTGCCGCACCCGTTTCTGTGTACCTTGAACGTGTAGTCTCTATATATCTCGCTGGCGGAGTGAAGCTCAACATGGCCTGCGTATTCGCCGTCTCTGGCCATGAGGCGGTAGTAGTCATCTGCGCTCTGTATCCCGCAGCCGTAGGAGCGGTCTCCTATTATGAAGTCCTTGTATCTGTGCCAGTTTTTGACTACGGTGTCTATGACCTTCATGCGGACTTCTCTGTGACGCTCTTGGTTGTGGTAGACGCAGTAGGCGATTGAGCGGAAGAGGCAGTTGCCATCGCCGCGGATTGAGACGATACGCATTTTATATTCCTATAAGAAGGGGATTGTTATTGTTATATAGAAGTTAGACCAAGAAAAGTCTGCAACGATTTTGATAGCACACGCAGTGCAAGTGTTATTTGGAACGTTAAACTTCTATGAAATTATGACGTATAAAAAATAACACTTGCACTGCGTATCTAAAATCGTTGCAGTTCTCCTTGGTCTAACCTAGACTATAGTCTATACGTAGACCATACTTAAAACAAAGGTAAATGCCTAGGAATATCATGATCTGGCGGATTTTACGATCGACCGAAGACATATAAACGCTACGGCAGGACTAGCCTGGATTAACTAAGATTTTACGTCGGTCGGTACGGTCGCTAAAATAAAATTTACATAACAAAGCGGATTCCGCACGCACAAATTTAAATTAAGCTTGTAGAACTAATTGATACAGATGTAGTGCATAGGTAATTGTTTTCCATCGTATTTTCTCGGAAACGTTCCTATTTGTCATGCTACTTCAGTCGGCCTCAGTAGTTTTTGAACTGAGACTGACTGAAATAGCAAGACACGTTCGTACGCAGTGTTGGCCGAAAGTTAATGCAAATTGAAAATGCTGACCATTAACCATTATAAATTGAATCGTAAACTGTAATCGTCCGTTACGATTTAAGGTTCAATTTATAATGGTTAATGGCCAACATTTTCAATTCGCATTAACTTTCGGCCATCACTTGTTCGTACGTTTCCATGAAAATACGATGGAAAATAATTATGCACTACCTACATCTGTACTCCAGATTCCCTATGCGTGATCTATAAATAATATTGAACGTGCAATGTTCGTTTAAGTAAATTTAAGTACGCAGGTGACCGAAGAGCTGGCTTATCAGCTTTGCGGTACACAACGTATCAGCTTTGCGGTACAGCGAGGAAATGCCGCCAGCATCCTTGGTACAACGCCTATTTTAGATTTAAGCCAGTTTTTGATTTAGTTTAGTAGTCCCGCTGTATATAGTTGGTTAAACCCATGTTAAACCAATTTGTCAGTCAGTGAGAACCAGGAAAACTAACTCATCCTTTTCTTTTGGGTGCTAGAGTCAGACCAAGAATAGTCTGCAGCGGATTTGATAGCCCACGCAGTGCAAGTGTTATTTTAAACGTCAAACTTCTATGAAATTATGACGTATAAATGACACTTGCACTGCGTGGGCTATCAAATACGCTACAGACTTTTTTTGGTACGATTCTAGTACTAGTGTAAGACAAAGATAGTATGATTCTCTCTGTCTATGATTGAAATGAGACAGTTCTTTGACAAACTATATCTTTTAAGTAAATTTTTTTTTTCCAGTATGAAGGTTGAACATGTCACTACATAGTTACAACTGCAACTTTTTTCACAAACCTCAGTCAAAATGGAAATGAAGCTGTCAAAATATACATTACCTTTTCGACCGAAACAATCTAGATTTATATTCACTTTTATCAGTTAACATAACGTTATAATGCTTGCCTTAAAATAGCTTGAAACTTCATAATACACAATATTTTATACGAGAATTTACCAATATTACTTTTCGCATTGTTATTTACATAGATATGTCAGGGATTGCGTCATTTATGTCAATGTCTAGGACAACTGTCATTTAGTCATCGCCTCAATGGCTGTGATGAGTCATTTGGAGTCGTTCTTGAATGATAATCGTGATTTTCTGGTGTTATTATGATTGGAGATTCACAAGTGCCTTTTATAGTGATATAATGGGATTCATAGTGAGTGCTATTGAGTGATTTCGTAGAAAACAGATATGATTTCATATCAATATGAAATTATGTATCGGTAAGTTCTAAGTTATATGGATTTAAAAAATACGACTATTTAGTAAACAATACTGCGTAGAATCTGAAAACAAATTATTTTCATGATTAGGAACGTATATTAAAATAAAAAACTGCCAAGTGCGAGTCGGACTCGCGCACGAAGGATATAAATATTACTATTACACGCATAAATAAAAGGTCATTGATTACACGAAGGTTATACCTACCAACACGCAAAGAAACCACGTTTGTTGTATGGGAGCCCCACTCATATATTTATTTTGTTCTGTTTTTTAGTATTTGTTTTTATAGCGGCAACAGAAATACATCATCTGTGAAATTTTCAACTGTCTAGCTATCACGGTTCATGAGATACAGCCTGGTGACAGACAGACGGACAGACAGAGGGACAGTAGTGGAGTCTTTAGTAATAGGGTCATATTTTAAAAGAATGTGCACCGTGAAATATACCGTGCAATACTTATTGTTTACTATATTAGTCACGTGCCAGAAACTTTGTTTCCCATAAAATCAATTTCAATAATATCATTTGTCATCATCATTGTAAGCCATAATTATCACTAGCCATAATATATTTTTTTTACAGAAACCAAATGCTACTAGAAAAATGGGTTAGGTTAGGTTTGAACTGCGACCCTTACAGAAAAGTAATGCTACTGGAAAAGTGGGTTAGGTTAGGTTTGAACTGCGACCCTTACAGAAAAGAAATGCTATTGGAAAAGTGGGTTAGGTTAGGTTTGAACTGCACCCCACACAGAAAATAAATGCTACTAGAGAAGTAGGTTAGGTTAGGTTTGAATTGCGACCCTTACAGAAAAGAAATGCTATCAGAAAAGTGGGTTAAGTTAGGTTTGAATTGCGACCCTTACAGAAACCAAATGCTACTAGAAAAATGGGTTCGGTTAGGTTTGAACTGCGACCCTTAAAGAAAAGAAATGCTATCAGAAAAGTGGGTTAGGTTAGGTTTGAATCGCGACCCTTACAGAAACCAAATGCTACTAGATAAATGGGTTAGGTTAGGTTTGAACTGCGACCCTTAAAGAAAAGAAATGCTACCATTAAGACCCAGCCATACAAATGAAAAACCCCAAATTGGCCACTGAATTTTGAACCTATAGTGCAGGGAATAGATTTGATTTTTAATTGTTTAAAAAGTTAACGAAACAAAAGAAACGCTACTCTGTTCCAATTGAATATGGTTTAAATTTCATCGAACTATTCGAACTGAAGATGTACTATAGGTAGGACCTTGGGCCTTAGGAGGCTAGTATCACTACTAGAGATGCACCGGATATCCGGTTACTATCCGGTATCCGGCCTATACGGACATAATTTTAATATCCGGCCGGATACCGGGGAGCGACCTACTATCCGGCCGGATACCGGATAGTAACATTGCTTGATTTCGGAGTAAACTAATTGGATTTAAGAAACAGTCTTGATCATAATCGTATTTGATTATTATTATTTTAAAACAATTTAAACATGCCACTGACTTGCACGCGCACTCATTTCAAATCTAGAAATGTGCCCGCACGAACGTTCACTAGGAACCTGAAAAACTGAAATGTAGGTATAGTTCCGCTTGCCGAATATTCGGGGGCCGGATACCGGATATTCGGCCGATAGTCAGGCCGAATATCCGGTATCTGGTATCCGGCCAACACCTATCCGTTGCATCTCTAATCACTACACCGTATAAAACAAACTCCTTCGCCGCATATGTCTGTTTGTATGTTCGCGATAAACTCAAAAACTACTGACCGGATTTCCATGCGGCTTTCACATATCAATAGAGTGATTCTTGAGGAAGGTTTAGGTGTAGGTATAATTTGTTAACCCGTGCGAAGCCGGGGCGGGTAGCTAGTAATCTAATATAACGGGAAACATAAATTGAACATCGATATAATCGACATGAATCACCTACTAAGAAATTATGAAATCGGCTGATTTCATTTTACGGTGTAGTAAAATACCTAACGGGTACTTAATGATAACATCTCATTGTATTTGTTTGCGATAATTATATTATTATGCGCAAATTAAATTAAGACTTTATCTACAAATGCATAAAGCTCAAAATCAAGTGGTGATATTGGATGCTAAGTACTTAAATATGTATTAAATATGTATGTTCTTTTGATATAGTATCTCGCTTTTAAATTATGTAAGACGCGAATTATTATCAAAGGTTTAAAAACTAAATTAAGTATGTCTGAAAGAAATGTAGACTTGGCCGTTAAGAGGAAAGTGGAGCCGCGCGAAATTCGCCTTTACATACAAACGTAGTCCTCATTTTCCTCTCTGGATATTAACATTATTGAAAATATTTTGAGACAATTTGTTGTATATCAACATCAACCACAGCTATGCCACTACGTTAGATTTTTAAGTATTATAAGAGTTAAAAGCATTTAATAATTTGTTTGAAATCGTTTTACGCTCCTAATAATACAATACTTAATCAAAAAAAACGGGCAAGTGCGAGTCGGACTCGCGCACGAAGGGTTCCGTACCATAATGCAAAAAAAAAAACAAAAAAAAAACAAAAAAAATACGGTCACCCATCCAAATACTGACCACTCCCGACGTTGCTTAACTTTGGTCAAAAATCACGTTTGTTGTATGGGAGCCCCATTTAAATCTTTATTTTATTCTGTTTTTAGTATTTGTTGTTATAGCGGCAACAGAAATACATCATCTGTGAAAATTTCAACTGTCTAGCTATCACGGTTCGTGAGATACAGCCTGGTGACAGACGGACGGACGGACGGACAGCGAAGTCTTAGTAATAGGGTCCCGTTTTACCCTTTGGGTACGGAACCCTAAAAATCGATAAAGTCGAACTTAGGGCCATGGCTATCGTTAATATACATCGAATTATGTAAAAATATTTTCCATAATATCAATATCCAGAGAGGAAAATGGGGACTATGTATGGAGAAACGGCCGTCCCCTTTCCTCTTAACATAATATATAAATTATATACTAAACTTATTATATGAATCATGACTCCGTCGGCTGTCGGACCAATAATATTTGTTTGCAGACCACAATAAAGATTATGCCTATACAGGGTGACCTTAGCCATTGGACAAACCCCGAAATCCCACGTAGGTTTACTTCTCAGAAATGCTCTAACGGTAATATTTATTTAATTGGAACAAAAGATAAAAAAATAAATTATCTAACAAAAGTTATTTCCAAAAATCGACAAAAAAGAGAAACATACTGTATTAATCATTGGCAGTGCTTTTGACAATTTGTTTGAAAATATGCGGCAATGATGAGATATGTCAAAAGTCAGAATCTTATTAATGTCATAAATAAAAAAGATAATCAAAACGGTCGAAGAAGGTTTCATACTATTTATTACCTAGGAGCTACTAACACATACAGGTTGCTCCAAAGTAAAAAAATCGTAATTTGTTAATTTCTTCGTAACCGCTACACCGATTGTTATACTTTGTATACTGGTTCTAAATACCCTAATGCATATGTACATTTCGGCTTTGTCCAATAGCTAGGGACACCCTGTATAATCTTTATTGTAGTCTGCGTGACCGCTAAAGACGGGCCCAGGCGCGCCCCGACTACGGGGATGTAGGATCGGACGGACAATGTGAAAACGCTCTAACATACAAAATATCTATTGTTTACTAACTCTATTTTCTTTGTACAGTCGCCATCAGATCTATCGGAGCGGGCGAGGTGCTCAAAAATATCTGAACACGCAACCTACCGCCTTAACAATAGAGGCGTGTTCAGATATTTGTGAACACCTTGGGCGCTCCAATATATATGATGGCGACTGTACAGCATGTGTATGTAAAGTCCTTGTTCCTATGTAATTGTGTAGATGTATTATCCGTTGGTGATAGTTAAATAAATAAAATAAAAAATAAAGTACATACAGGTGTTCAGTTAACCAATTAAGTAGGGCCAATATCCGAACGGTAACCAAATTAAAGTCTTTGACAGAAACGCAGAGCTGGAACCAAATGAGGCTTTCCATCAGAGAAGGGTCCTATGCTTCATGTGCGATAAGGGCCATTCTATCATATTTTCTGTTGGAATTTCAGATAAAAAGGTCCTTATTGCACCTGAAGCGTAAGGACCTATCTAGAGGAACTACCGGCCCAATTCGAACAATGCTTATGCGATGTGACAGCGATACGCTACCGATCTGTCAGTGTCAAAAGTGACGTTTCTGGTTGAAATGTCACTTTTGACACTGACATCGGTATAGTATCGCTGTGACATATTATAACCACGGTTCGAATTGGGCCGTATGAGTTTTGCTTATTGGTGATTCACAGCGACTAGGTCAAGTAAACTTCGACCTTACTACGATAACCTTACGGTCTTATTCGGAGTAAACAATCTTGTTAAACACACAATATGAACTTTAAGTGACGGTGTTAAGGTTTAATTTAGAATGCAAGCTAAAGGTATTTATAATTAGTAGTGTGATTCATATTAAGGAGAATGGGTTGTTTGAAAACAATACAGTTTAATATTAATATATTTGTTATGGAGAGCGATAACGGCAAAATGTGACGTTCCACGGGTAAAGGTACCTTATGGCGGTCGGCGATTACGCTATTATTCACGAGTTTCACGACTCTCCAATATTAATGCTACGCGACGTAAGTGAAGTGCCAATCGCCATAGGGTACCTTTACCCGTGGAACGTCATAATGTGTTGTTAAGATTATACAAGTTGTTGGATTCTGATAACTTTGGTAAGTATATCGTGTGAACATGACATTGAAGATAAGTATATGATGTTAAAATAATATTTTGTATTAAATCAATCGCATTTACTTAGAACTGCATTAAATTTAGTTAGCCGCGTAAGCTAAAGACGCCTGTTCTATTCCGGCCCCGGCCACCGAAGGGCTTGGTCACTTTAGGGCCACATAGTAGTTACCGAAGTTGACGCGGGCCGCACTTTGTTAATATTTAAGACTTCATCAGATATTGCCGTTTGTCAATATTACATACAAAATAGCCAGGGAGTAGGGTTGCCAGATCTAAAGGCGCTATTATCGGGAACAAATATAATTTTTTCGGGATTTTGGGACTTGAGTCGGGAATAAAGACATTCGAATTAAAGTAATTGTATGAAAAACAACGATATTTTACATTTTTTTATATTTACATATACATAGATGTTTTTTTTTATATAAAAATAGTATAAATTCTTTGAGATCTTGAACAAACAAACAAAAAATCGCTGCGGCGAGCGGCTCGACGCGGGTCGCTCGCTCGCTCGACGACAGTTCGGAACTTGAAATTATTGTTTTATAACGTGAAGCTGTTTTTCGGGACATATTTCACTTTGTCGGGAATCGGGAACACATGCTAAAAATCGGGAGAATCCCGCCAAATCCCGACCATCTGGCAACCCTACCAGGGAGGCTCGCGAGCCGCAAGTGAGATTTGACCTGATTAATTTATTTAAGTTGCCTAGGCGTAGGAATATACAGGCATACAGGGTGTCCCTAGCCATTGGACAAAGCCGAAATATACATATGCATTAGGATATTTAGAACCAGTATACAAAGTATCATAACAATCGGTGTAGCAGTTACGAAGAAATTAACAAATTACGTTTTTTTTACTTTGAATAAATAAATAAATAAATAAATATTATAGGACATTCTTACACAAATTGACTAAGTCCCACAGTAAGCTCAAGAAGGCTTGTTTTCTGGTAAAAGGTACAATCAGACACAAAGGTTTTTTTCCATTCCGTTACAATTTTTTACACTTAGTAATGACGGTAACGGAATGGATGATATGAAATGAAGACGTGTATGGAAATTTTGGTACACTTTTTGTCTCCTATTAAAATCGATAGAGGTCGTGAAATACTTAAATAGGTACTTAGAAAACGTCCATAACTCGGGAACAAATATTTGTGATGAACACAAATAAATGCCCATACCAGGATTCGAATCCGGGAGGACCTGCTTCGTAGGCAGGGTCACTCACTACCGACTAGGCTAGGAGTCTGTTACTTCATCATCATCATCAATCGTGTCATTTCTTCTTGAATGTTGCCTCAGTTCTACAAAATCATGACGAACATACAATTCCTCTCTCTACGCGTCATAGTTACGGGAAACATGGCCGTTATATTATTAGATACCTACTGAAGTTTTCCTGTTTTGTGTCATTTCAGACAAAATATAGTATATTGGAGTAGGTATATCTTTTATGACAAAAAAAAAACCTTATTTATCAATAGTAATGAAGCCAACATAAATAAGCATATTGCAAAACGGTTGGCGAAAACGGTAATGTTACTTGACTTTGACACTTTGACACTTTCGTAGTTTTCTGTCGTAGATTTTTTGGTCTTTAATTCCAGTTTCTAGTTTAATATTGTCTTAGTGATGAAATGGTCAAGTACTTATGAAATAAAACCACGGGAACGCATTATACTTGCAAAATATACAGGGTGTCCCGAGCCATTGGACAAAGCCGAAATGTACATATGCATTAGGGTATTTAGAACCAGTATACAAAGTATCATAACAATCGGAGTAGCGGTTACGAAGAAATTAACAAATTACCATTTTTTTACTTTGGAGCAACCTGTATAGTGTTAATAGCTCCTGAGGTAATAAATAGTATGAAACCTTCTTCGACCGTTTTGATTATCTTTTTTATTTATGACTAATAAGATTCTGACTTTTGCCAAATGTCATCATTGCTGCACATTTTCAAACAAATTGTCAAAAGCACTGCCAATGATGAATACAGTATGTTTCTTTTTGTTGTCGATTATTGGAAATAACTTTTGTTTGATAATTTATTTTTTTATCTTTTATTCTAATTAAAAAAATATTGCCGTTAGGGCATTTCTTAGAAGTAACCCTACGTGGGATTTCATGGGGTTTGTCCAATGGCTAAGGTCTATAGGACTCGAAACGTCCGAAGAAATAATCCGTTTCCATAGTTTTATTGACCGCCATCAGATATATTGGAACGGCCAAGGTGCTCGCAAATATCTGAACACGCTATTGTCAAGTCGCGCACATATTTTTGAGCACCTCGGCCGCTCCCGTATTTCTGATGGCGACTGGACTAACGAAACTAGGCCCGCGCATGTCCAAACATTTTAAAAGTGGCTTATCCATACATAGATTAAACATTGTAAAGATAATGACTAGGCCAGTTAAAATTCATTTGTACCAATTAGTGTGAGTCAGACATTTTGTGTTTTTGAGAGTTCGCGGACAGCTGAAGATAGTCGCACAGGACCGAGAAACGTGGCGCTGTCTTGTGTCGGAGGCCAAGTCTCATTTTGGGTCGCTGAGCCAACGGAGTAAGTAAGTAAGTAAGTGAAGATAGTGGGTACCTAATAATGTGCAATATAAACATTCATACATAGAAACGTTTCAAGTTAAATAAAAGCTTGGAAAAAATATATAAATCATAGGGTCATTTTAAGGTCCCATTTTTCGGTTTTTCGATTATACCCATCTCGGAAACTATGCATCTTAACTAACTGAATCCCCCTACACCCCATTTTACACCTTTAAAGGAGGATTTTTAAGATAAAAACCATCTCATGTCCTTTTATATCTGATATTAATATGCAGTAGTTATAATTGTACTTACACAGTTAACATAATTTATAATATATGAACCTCCAGGTCTTTTTTTTATTGTATCTCTTGTATTGTATTTTTGATATGTTTATATGACTGTTTGGTTTTCTCAATAAATGAAAAAAATAAAAATAATAATAATAATGTCCTGTCTCGGGACTCAAAATCTGTTTACCAAATTTGAAATAAATCGGTTCAGCGATTTAACCGTGACAGAAGTTTAAAAAAAAATGGGTAATTGTTTAAAGTTTATATGTTTTTATTTCGGAATGTTGCCAATGTGATTCCGTAAATAAATTTGGCACTCCCGATTTATAAGAAAACGATACCAAACATGGCCTTGTAGCTTCACTGATGTAGAAGTCAAGATAAAATTGAGAGCCCCAAATAAACTTTCAAGAGAGGATATCCCGAAAACTATTGAAGATATCGAAAAATTTGACTAAATTAAACTTGTGATAAATTTAATCAGCTTTCGGTTTGTCTTAGTAACAGACTGACTTAAGACACAAAATTTCCAAGATATAAGTGAAAAACCGAAAAATGGGGCCTTTAGTTTTTACCCCCCCCCCCCCCCTCTCGGCTCAAAGGCCGTACCCGTAGCCGGGGACTTTTGATATGTTCACCTCCTAACTAGTCCAAACGGAGTCAAAAATTGTGTTCCTAGCATTTCCCTCTATACCCTCTAATTGCTTGGCCTAAGAAAAGATCCAGGAACAAATATCTGTGCTCATCACACAAATAAATGCTATTACCGGGATTCGAACCCAGGACCATCGGCTTCATAGGCAGGGTCAGACCGGTCGTCTTAATATAAGAGCGTTTCTTTTACTTATTGCCATTTTATATATTGTGACCTTTTTTGCCACTTTTGTGTTATTTCTAGTCAGGAACGCGAGCCCTTTTCATCCTTATAGGAGAAAAAAAGTGTTCTAAAATTTCCATACATTATTCAAACTTTCCTTTTTGTTACCGCCATACTAAGTGTATGGGGAAATGGTAACACAATAGGAAAAAAACTCTGGGACATTTTTTTATCCCATTAGGATCGAAAGAGCTCGTGATTCTGAGTAGAAATAACACAAAAGTGGCAAAAAAGGTTACAATAAATAAAAATGGCAAAATAAAATCGAACGCTCATAAGTGGTATGTGGATATGAATAACAGTTCAGCTTTAGAACGGAGCCGTAAAGGAATGCAACCTCTTGCCGGCCTTGACTGTCTACCTTTAGACGTATAGTATATAGTCCTATAGACCTAAGTTATTGTCATTTGGGACTAAGTATCTTTGGCAGCGTTACCAGACGTCAGGATTTTGTCAGAAATGCGGCCGGATTACGAAAGTGTCAGGAATTTGAATGAAGTACTAATAGCCTTTTTTATAATGTATGTACCTTTTTAAACCCAAACAAGTTAAAGCAAATTAACTTAATCAATCACATATCATCGTCTCAGTATAGCTTAGACACCCACCCTCCTTTGTCAGGAAAAATATTAAATATTAGAAAATCAGGAATTTTGTCAGGTCCCTCAATTCAATATTTGTTACACCCACCATTTTTTTAACTCAGAATCAACGAGCTTTTTCGATCCTAGTAGGAGGAAAAGTGTCCTCAACTTTCATACACCTTTCGTTCGTTCCATTCCGTTACCGTCATAGGACTCCTAGGTAACTACAGTCTCTGACAAATGGTAACGGAAATGATATAAAAATCTTGGGTTTCTTTTTTCTCCTATTAAAACCGAAAGAGCTTGTGATTCTGAGTAGAAATATCATAAAAAATCCCAAAACTAAATAAAATTGTGGTAACATAATTTTTTTTAAATAAAAATAGAAGTATAGGGAGAACTTGAAATAAAATGGCGCCTTGGGTTAAATTTATGTCGCCAACAAAATTGGATAAAAAAAACCGGGCAAGTGCGAGTCGGACTCGCGCACGAAGGGTTCCGTACCATAATGCAAAAAAAAAAGAAAAAAAAAAGCAAAAAAAAAAAACGGTCACCCATCCAAGTACTGACCACTCCCGACGTTGCTTAACTTTGGTCAAAAATCACGTTTGTTGTATGGGAGCCCCATTCAAATCTTTATTTTATTCTGTTTTTAGTATTTGTTGTTATAGCGGCAACAGAAATACATCATCTGTGAAAACTTCAACTGTCTAGCTATCACGGTTCGTGAGATACAGCCTGGTGACAGACGGACGGACGGACGGACGGATGGACAGCGAAGTCTTAGTAATAGGGTCCCGTTTTACCCTTTGGGTACGGAACCCTAAAAAGCCTAATTGTCAGACGATCAATTAATTCAGACACAGATTGTACAGACAGATGTAGTGTATAATTGTTTGCCATCGTATTTTCACGGAAACTTACGACCGTGTCTTGTATTTCAGTCAGTCTCAGTACAAAAATACTGAGATTGACCGAAGTAGCATGACATAGGCATACGAACGTTTCCGAGAAAATACGATGTAAAACAATTACATATGCACTACATCTGGCTCCAATTTCACCACGGTGACAGGTGCGACAATTGTAAAACATCACTGTTGCTGACGTCACAGGCATCCATGGGCTACGGTTACCGCTTACCATCGGGCGGGCCGTATTCCTGTTTGCCACCATCATTGTTCTATTAAAAAAAACTTTATTATATCGGAAAAAAACAGATATTTCTCTTGGTAAGTTTATGACAATTGTCACAAAAACACTACAATTGTCACGAAATTCCGACATATAACTCATTACCTGTCAAGAATTACCTACAATTCTTCTAAATCTTGACAATTGTCAGAAACTTCGCAAAAGAAATATCTGTTTTTTTTTTCGATATAATAGAGTTTTTTTAAATAAAACAATGATGGTGGCAAACAGGAATACGACCCGCCCGATGGTAAGTAGTAACCGTAGCCCATGGATGCCTGTGACGTCAGCAACAGTGATTTTACAATTGTCGCACCTGTCACCGTGGTGAAATTGGGGCCTGTACTTAGGTATTTTCAACGAAACCCTAATGTATGTTTTTCACATCGCCCAGCATAAATGCCAGTTTTAAACACTGATTTGTAACAATTGTAACAATGTAAAATTGCCACCCTGCCATGCTGTCATTGTGGATTTGATTGGTTTAGCTATTAACATGTAGGCAGGCACAGTGGCGTTCAAAACTGGATGGATAGAAGTCGACCGTAATGCCTTAATATGACGGTTGAAACATCTCCATACACTTTTGAACGCCAGTGTACATATATGACTACATACGTACATATAACTATAACTATACCTACAATGACACAAGCACGAGTCATCTCCCCGATAGCCGAGTAACGGAAGTGGTATAAAAACAACTGAACAACGTATTTCAACACGAAAACAGGTAACATTTATAATTTTTAATAGGTACAGTCGACGTCAAAAATATGTTTACACTTTTGCACCTTACTCCTTTGTAATAAGGCGAAAATTTTAAACATATCTTTGACGTCGAGTGTACATAAGGTGCCACTTTACCGCACTAGTGCGATAGTTAGAACATTACGTAACTATGTCGAAAACTTAAAGGGCCATATGTACTGTAAAACGTTGTACGATACACGTGCGAATAGATAATTCGCAACTCCCTTCGGTCGTGTTTTAATTTATCGTCACTCGTGAATTTCGTAATACAAAATATTATAAGTAGAGTAGACTCAAAATTTGGAAATTTGAGCCCATTGAACCCAAATAACAGATCAAAAATCAACATCCAAAAAAACAAATGAACAACGTACCCATTCCGAGGCGAAAACCGCGAAAACGGGTAAGAAAGATTTCTCAACTTTTGGTAACGTATGGGAATGGGAACTCAATTTTGAATTTGAACACAGAAGATTAAAGATCAAAAATGCATCAAAATATAAACCAAAAAGCTTAACAAACTCTTAAAAAACAAAATCAGGCAATAATACAAACTCAAAATTCGTATTTTTTTAACCCAAATCAAAATATTGAACCGCGGGATGTAACGCATTCAAAAACTAGGTCAAAGTGGCTTCGCTTTTGGCAAATCTGGACAAAACGGCATAATATTGTAACTGGAATAGGTATCATATTATTATAAACAATAATATTAATATTATAATAATATACTTAACCAAAACATTGTAATGCTAATATTATTAAATAACTACGAGTAAGTAAGACCTAGCTACGTTTAGTTTTGGTAACATTTTATGTTTGTGTTTGTAACAAAAATCATTTGTAGGTACGTGGGAAAAAATAAATAATAATTATTTCGCATCATAAGCAGTAACACAAAGATAAGTAATAAAGATAAGAACACAATTGGATGAGTCAGATTTCCAAGTGCGGTCGAAATGGACCCCTTAAAACACCCGCATCGAGTGTAAGAATCGAGTTAGACTCGACTAGCGCATAAACATTCGCAGCATTCGTTCGATATTTTTAGTTCTCTCGCAACCCATAAAGTAAACACTCGGCGCTTAGCGGCGTAAAGACGCCTCAGAAACGTTGTAAATGCATTTATTCCCATTTTAAAACGTCGAAATCAATTTTCCGGAGAAAAAATTGAAAATCGACCGTTCTCCTCACGCAGGCGTACTGACTCCAGACATATAGGTATGTATGTAGTAGTAACTCTACGCACGTTCGCACGGCATGGCACGCTTACCTGCTGCCAGTAGTCTTCTAGGGACAGTTTCCACTCGAAATAGCCAGTGTCGGTGACATCCTGGAGCTCACGAAATAGGTTCCCACTAGGTAACACATCCATCGCGATGACATGGGTTTACGAAACACGCGTGCGTTCGCGAGTGCGGCCCGCGCTGGACTGCTACTGTGTACTCGTAATCGGTGTTGCCAGCGTCCGCGCGCAGATTTCCGCGCATCTTTTTTTATTTATTTATTCCCTTGAACAAATAATTACGGTGGATGCAATTGGGATTTGACTGGAAATTGGATAGCAGTAATTGTTTAACAAAGGTAAATAATCGCACACCTAGATGTGATTACCTAGAATACCCACCTACTAACCAATTGAAAATGTTGAGTCTTTATGATTGTGTTACAAATGGTTGATTGTGGATAAGCTAATAGCGTAACAATGATTGGGATCGAGAAGTCATTGGCACTTGTGTTTATTAAATAAGGTTCAAAGTGCCAACCATTGGCGGAGTGCGGCGGGAAACAGGGTTTCATCAAATTGTCGGTTTTTTTGTTGATATAAAATGTACTCTTTTCACTCATGATGGCACGGTCATCCATCATCATCAACTCACAACCATGAGACACGAGTAGTTGATTTTTACATTGATATGATATAACAGAAAATATCTGGGAGACCGAGTTTTGCTCGGAAAACATATAAAAACTCAAAAATACACGTTTTCCCAGAGATAAGACCTAGCTAGATCGATTCATCGCCCCTGAAAACCCCCGTATAGCAAATTTCATCGAAGTAAAGTAAGTAAATAAAAAATAAATAAACAAGAAATGCTCGTTTAAAGGTATTACATACAGGGCCGGATTAACCCTAAGTCAAAGTAGGCAACTGCCTAGGGGCCCCGCCTCGGCTAGGGGGCCCCGGCGGCTCAGCGCGCACCAAATAAAATATTGTTCCAGCATACGGTCAAAATTCATGGGTATATTTTTTATTCTTATAATAACGAGTATGCTTTGTTATTGCTTTTTTTAACCATTCTTTAAATTAATGAAATACTGTAACAAAATTGAAGCAATACGTTACAGTTTAGTACCTATTGTAAAGTTGTAATAATAGGGGCTTTCAAGAAAAATGGTTCACTTTTTTCGAACAACCAACAACTTTTGGGGTATTTCGACTCAGAATCACGAGGACTATTGATTAAAACAAAGAAAGAAGACGAACGTGTCCCCAGTTTTTCATAGGAATGCTCGACCTTCAGCCTCTCTTTTTAACTCAATTTACCAATGGTTTGTGTTCCACATCTCCTACTTCAGCTTAGCCTTTGGCCTCGCTGCGCGAAACTCGGACTGCGGTCTCGCTTTTTAATACAATGGACATTGGTTCGTGTTTGTGCTCAACTATTTATCCTGAAGCCTGATGATGATGAAGCACGGCTTTGACTTCGCATGAAAGCTCGCCTCACTGGGGCACTTCGGACTTTTAGTCCCAGATGAAGATCGATACATTCGATACCCGGCCTTTAACACGCTTTAACAATTTGCGATATTGTTACCAAAAATTTTGCGCTCGCTGCGCTCGCGTATATTTTTGCTACTTTACTTGACCCTGTATTATCTACATGTTAGCTTGACTGGTGAACGAATAGAGTTAGACCAAGAAAAGTCTGCAATGATTTTGATAACATACGCAGTGCAAGTGTTATTTATACTTACGTCATAATTTCATAGAAGTTTTGACGTTTAAAATAACACTTATACTGCGAGTGCTATCAAAATTGTTGCAGGCTTAACTTGGTCTAACTCTAGTAATTTAAGTAATTTTAACATATGGAAATTATTTATTATTAGGTTGATTCTAATCATGTGGCTCGGCGTTAGGCCTTATGGTCGGACAATCGCTGTTCAGCCTCGCAAAATATTAACTATTGAGAAAATCAACTTTGCGGCACTAGTTTAACTTAGCCTTTAGCCTCGCTTAAAATTTGCCATTCGAGGTACATCTTTGCTCACATCTTTGGTAGTCCACTGGGAATTGGCCTTAAGCCCCATACTTGACGCGACGCGGAATCGGCAAAAACCGATAGTATAAAGCTTTATGTCCACGCAATAAGAGCGAACAAGACATCGTTCGATTTGGATCGGCTCGGCTGACGCCTGAAGATTGAAATTAAAAACGCAAACTTATTTCCCTGTACTGAATATGCTGCGTGCATAATTGACTGTAGGAGGCCCCGAGCCTCGCACTGCCTAGGGGCCCCGACATGCTTAATCCGGCCCTGATTACATAGATAGGTATACTCGTATCAATGTTTATTTTCCTTATTTAACATTGATAATTATTTAGTTTAATTGTAGAAATCTGATCAGTACCATCTTTGTTTTGGGGTCCCATGTTATGGCAGCAGCTCTTATTAGGTAGGTAGACTTGGGACAGACAGGATTTAATTTTAATGATAGTGACTTGCAGGCCAGTTCGAACGTGCACCTGACATCATACCGATATTTCTCTACCGGCGTCTCGCTCGCACATTACATGTACGGACAAGTCAGAGCAAAAAGAACAAATAATGTAGGTAAAGGTCGTTTTTATTAATCGTTATTTTAATTATTAGGGTTATATTTAAAGTTATTGCAAACAGAATAGAAACATGAATAATTTGATCTCGGAGTAATTAACAATGGAGCCGCCATTAACAGGCGTTCCCCTCTGTCGATATAGGCGGCCAATGGTCAACCACATGTCAACCATATGTATGGACTGACGTTTATCTGACATGACGTACCTATACATTTGATGTGCCCCTCCCCCGCAAAAAACGGCAGACTATTTTGTACCGAAAATTTTAGACATGGCGTCTCCGTTGGTTATATCCTCTAAGAATTTGATTATGGAACAGTTGGCGGTATTACTTCCTTAGCAAGAATCTAAGAACATCTTCATTTACATAAGTAACATACTAAAAAAACCAAATCCCTGCATATCAAAACCCCCTCAAAAATCCCGCATATTCCCCCGTCCCGTTCAACCTGGCATCCCCAGCGTTCCGAGTTTCCCCTCCCCACCCGCAACATCCTAAAGCATAGGTTAACAAAGAACAGAGAGAACACATATCGCTTTCTCTTTTTTTATCCTTTTTCTAGGGGACTTCTCAGGACGAATGGACAAACTTGTGTAAATCAGCGGCCAAAATTTGAACTAATCTAAACACATACCAAATTGCATACTTAGCGCGAAGGTGGCGACACCCTTGGCGGTATAGGTAAGTTTGTAAGGATCATCCAAAGGCAGAAAGATTTATGATTGAACATTTACGACTGTCAATTTGACAGAACGCTTTGAATTCGAATGTGGAACACCATCTTTTGGTTTATTAAGAATGGAGGCGTATTTTTTAGTAATTTTTACTTTTTTGAACACTTTTAATAACAAAACTTCCGTGAGACACAGACATATTAAATATATAAAGAACGGCTCACTCACGTATTTTTAGTCGAAAAACGCTCGACATGTTTTTTGCACACCTTAAAATCTGCTAACTTCGCTCCCCACTGGGTAATTGTGCCCCAACAGATTTTATACAGTGTGGAAAAAAAGTGTGGGCCCTGGAGGGAAAGTGCCTTAAAACCTTTAGTTAGCTCATTTGACTTAAAGGAAACTATGTTAGATTTTTAAAAAGAAACAAAACTGCAATCATAGTTTTTTTTTTAATTCGCTTGTCTCGCGCGAGAATCGGACCGACTAAAGATTCCAAAGAATAAACACTTGCTATTTTATTCTACTAGTCGATAAAGTTACGTTAATTATAACATTTCTCCATAAACATTAGGTCTTACGAGTGTAAGACCGATAGGATATTTTATGGATATTTTGTAAGATAGGCACTCGCCTATTAATCGTACAAAATATCCATAAAATCGAAAATCTAGAACCTACTGAAGAATATTTTTAGAGAAGCGAAAGAAAAAAAAAAGAAATATCTTGGAATACAGTTTAGTTACATTTTAAAAAATAAAAGAATGTTTCCTTTAAAAGTACAATGAGCTAGCTTAATGGTGGGAAAGAGGGGAGGTCTTTGCCAAGCAGTGGGACACTTATACGCTAGTAAAAAAACCGGCCAAGTGCGAGTCGGACTCGCGCACGATAGTTTCCGTACCATTACGCAAAATTTTTTTGAAAAAACGGCAAAAAAATCACGTTTGTTGTATGGTAGCCCTTAAATATTTATTATATTCTGTTTTTAGTAAGTATTTGTTGTTATAGCGGCAACAGAAATACATTACTTACTGTGAAAATGTCAATTGCCTATCACGGTTCATGAGATACAGCCTGGTGACGGACAGAGGGACAGACAGACAGACGGACAGCGGAGTCTTAGTAATAGGGTCCCGTTTGTACCCTTTGGGTACGGAACCCTAAAAAGGTTAAAAGTCTAACCGATAATTCTAAGTCTTATTATGTAAAAAATTGCACCTGTGACTTACGTACACACATTTATACCCACAATTTACATACGTAAAACATTTTTGATAATCAATTTTAACCTTTTAACTTAAAGGACCAGATCTTAAGGAATCCTCAATACAAGCCTCATTGCTACCTTATATTATATTCCTACAATAAATAAATAATCGTATTATCACCACACCAGCTTGTAAAGGCTCCCTTTATTCTTCAAAAACGGATGAGAAAGTTGCATTTTATCCACAAGAGATGGCTATTTTGCTACTTAAGATGTTTGTGAGATAGGAGGGTGGGAAAATGACAGTTTTGCGCTGGGGTACGCTCTAGTTCCCAATTTGTAGGTAACCATCTATTTTAGGCTTTAAACATAGATCTCTTTTTACCAATAGATGTCGCATATGAGATCTGGCGTGTGGCATTTGTTAAACATTAAGCAGGCCACTGACGAGCCTTCCAAATGGATGCCATTACAATGAATTCATCTAAATGGACGGCATCCTAATATTAAACATTGGACGTTTTTGACATTCACGGATCGATTTTGGATTGCAGCCACGCTATTTGGACTGTTGGAAGGCTCGTCAGTGGCCACCTTTACAGTGGTATTATACTCGTATATACCTCTCTCGTCGAATGATGATATCTATGACAGAGTTCCTCCAAGTACCTTTAGGTTGGACCACAGAATAAATAATAGTACTAGGTACAGAAGACTCACTCTCTAACAAAACGCGTCTGTTACGATCAACACAGATATGGCCACTAAGTGGCGACATCAGCGCCACGCGCGGCTTATGGCTTTCCCCAAAATTGGGGCCGAATGGATGTACTTTTAGCTACCTCTAGCAAAGCGACGAAATCGCGGAGTGAGCCACGCCTGGTTGGACTTAATTTTAAAAATAGTTGAAGAAATATGTTTTTACTGTATTGTTATTATGTTTATAAACCTCCAACACACGTCCACAAACATTTTACGTGACAGGTACTTCTTATAGTAAAAAACCGGGCAAGTGCGAGTCGGACTCGCGCACGAAGGGTTCCGTACCATAATGCAAAAAAAAACAAAAAAAAAGCAAAAAAAAAAAACGGTCACCCATCCAAGTACTGACCACTCCCGACGTTGCTTAACTTTGGTCAAAAATCACGTTTGTTGTATGGGAGCCCCATTTAAATCTTTATTTTATTCTGTTTTTAGTATTTGTTGTTATAGCGGCAACAGAAATACATCATCTGTGAAAATTTCAACTGTCTAGCTAGCACAGTTCGTGAGATACAGCCTGGTGACAGACGGACGGACGGACGGACGGACGGACGGACGGACGGACGGACAGCGAAGTCTTAGTAATAGGGTCCCGTTTTACCCTTTGGGTACGGAACCCTAAAAAACCGGCCGAGTGCGAATCGGACCTGCGCACGGATAGTTCCGTACCATTAAGCAAAAAACCGGGCAAGTGCGAGTCGGACTCGCGCACGAAGGGTTCCGTACCATAATGCAAAAAAAAAAAAAAACGAAAAAAAAAAAAGCAAAAAAAACGGTCACCCATCCAAGTACTGACCACTCCCGACGTTGCTTAACTTTGGTCAAAAATCACGTTTGTTGTATGGGAGCCCCATTTAAATCTTTATTTTATTCTGGTTTTAGTATTTGTTGTTATAGCGGCAACAGAAATACATCATCTGTGAAAATTTCAACTGTCTAGCTATCACGGTTCGTGAGATACAGCCTGGTGACAGACAGACGGACGGACGGACGGACGGATGGACGGACGGACGGACGGACGGACAGCGAAGTCTTAGTAATAGGGTCCCGTGTTACCCTTTGGGTACGGAACCCTAAAAACGGCAATAAAAATCATATTTGTTGTATGGGAGCCTCATTAATATATTTATTTTATCATGTTTTAAGTATTTGCTGTTATAGCAGCAACATCTGTGAAAATTTCAACTGTCTAGCTATCACGGTTCATGAGATACAACCTGGTGACAGACAGACAGACGGACAGTGGAGTCTTAGCAATAGGATCCCGTTTTTACCCTTTGGGTACGGAACATTAAAAACTAAAAATGAACTGTTATAGGAATCATCATTCGGCACGATAAGTATAGTAGGTACGTATAAAATCCTTCGCGGCGCCGATAAATGCATCCTTTATTTATATAAAAATAAGGCCATAGGTAACATTGATAACGGGGTTTTATACATACACGAGCGATACCTAGTATTACTATTATTTATTCTGTGTTAGCTACCCGCCCCGGCATCGCACGGGTTACACAAAACCTTAACAAATTATACACCTAAACCTTCCTCAATAATCACTCTATTGATAGGTGAAAAACGTATGAAAATCCGCTCGGTAGTTTTTGAGTTTATCGCGAACATACATACACACAAACAGACGGACGCGGCCAGGGACTTTGTTTTATAAGGTATATGTATATAGTGATAACCTATATTCTACGTTAATCGCACGGACGAGCGTGAATGAGCGTTAAACTTTACTTAAGGAAGTACTCGTTTAATAACGTAAAATGCAACCCACTGGGTAATAGTGCTCCAATGGTTAATATATGTATATATTAAAACTATATCACAACATTATAGTAGTGGTAGTCTACTTTAAATCGTCATTTACAATCATACATACATAGTATAGGTACCACAATATGGAGGAAATATTGGAGCCAAGTTAGGCATTTTACATTTCACATTGAAATGCGAGATCTAGTGGAATGCTATCCACGGCCTCAGGTGAGGGGTCAGTTGTCAGGCTCATCGCATTTAGCGGCCGGGCAGAAATAACTGCTTATGCCCCTAGGGAGAAAAGTTGCTATTTACGGCACAGGTCGAATTTTGACGAGAATATATTGGAGTGCATGACTGTGGGCGTGTTGGGATTTGTGGGTCAAAAAGGTTTAGGGAAACAGACGTCTTTCCTGTGGACAGTACATATAAATATGTACCTACATTGTATTTACTGTACATATATTTATGTAGGTACAGTAAATATAAAAGTGGAAAAATTACTGCCTTGGGTCATGGCTCCTCTACAAGACTACAAGATGGGCCAACGCCGGCCAATCCAAGGGACGCATTTATGCGTTAGAGGGAGCAAGTGATATTGCTATCTCATTCTACCGCATCGCTGCGTCCCTTGGAGTGGCCGGCGTTGGCCCATCGTGTAGAGGAGCCATTAGACGAACTCACGGCTTCTGGATTCAAGTGTCACCAAGGCAGTAATTTTTCCACTTATAAGGGAAATTTTTATGGAAGATTAAATTTGTTTGAACGCCATTTGACTTTGATCATTATTATTTCACTGATATATGTTAACTTGTTAAATATTTATTATACAAGCCTATACCACCAACGTATACTAATACGTCCAAGACCACCGGTGGACGGGCAGCAGCGTCCCTCAAATTCGGTGAACTCGACTGCGATCGCCAACCCGCCTGCCAAGCGTGGTGATTATGGCATACACCCCCCAAAGGGGGAGGCCTATGTTCAGCAGTGGACGTCTTATGGCTGGGATGATGATGATGATGATGAAGCCTATACCGCCTATACGGTGTCCCACTGCTGGGCAAAGGCCTCCCCCCTCGATCTCCATTCGTCTCGGTTTTGAGCAATCTCCGGCAGATATGCGTCCAGGTCGTCCCGCCATCTCCGTCGGGGCCTACCAGATCCTCGCCCGTCTTTCGGCACCCATACCGTGGTTATTTTGGCCCAACTCTGTGGGTGCAATATTAATATTAAATATTAAAGCCATCTATTCGAGAGTATAGGCTGAAGGTTATGGCGCCATCGCTCGAAAAGATTGCTCCATACCTTTGGCCTAAGTCGAGTAGATGGCGTTAATATTAATAGGTATTTAATAAGTTAAGTTAACACATATCAGTGAAAGAATAAGGTTCAAAGTCAAATGGCGTTCTAGCAGTTTTACGTTCTGTCGAAAGATGGCAGTAGATTTACAGTGGCTACATAATTTACTTTGATGATCCGCTCCTATACACTCTATTCTCTTTGGAAATAGTGTCTTGAAAATAACTGCGGTCTTGGGTTATCTAATATTTTTTTGCTTTATTTCGTGAATTGTGTGAATCTATAATACCTTTAAACGAGCAATACTTGTTTTTTTATATATTAAATATACTCGATGAACGCCGTAGCTAAAATGATACAATTCATAAAAATATAAATTATAGGAATGTCGTGAGGTGTGACACTTTCCAATTCAAATCTGACTGACTGTTCCGCTCAGGGTGCCAGCCCATTTGGGCTGTCACCAGGATCAGCCAGGAACCTATCCATTAAAACAGCTGTTCGGGTCATTCAAATAAAAATTATTGTATCGCAGCCAAACACACACAAGCATACGAGTAGACTATTTCAATACCTGACATGCCTACAAACGCAGCCGTCATAAATTCATAGTCTGCGACATATATATTTCTCTCTCTGATCTCGGAAACGGCTCTAACGATATCGATGAAATTTGCTATATCGGGGTTTCCGGGGGCTATAAATCGATCTAGCTAGGTATTATCTCTGGGAAAATGTGCATTTTTGAGTTTTTATATCTTTTCTGAGCAAAGCTCCGTCTCCCACATATTTTATTTCAAATACAGGAAACATCCCTATTATTTCCGAACGTGAAAATGACGTGAGAAAAAATGGAAACCGTAATAGGAACAGTTGAGGCTTGAGCCTTTTAAAGGAGTCAGATTTCCATTTCCCACAGTTTAAGATATCAACCGAAGTACGTTGGCCTATGTTCTAACCTAACCATTATATTTACAAAGCTCAGCTTACGCTGGTCGCATCTCATTCGCGGTAAAAGGGACTTAAGTCGATTAAAGTTTGAGTATTCAAATTTCCACCCTAAGCGGATGGTGTTAAGATCCTCTCTGCTACTGTTTTGAGCTCCTGATACGTCACTACGTTAATTTTCTCTTTGGCCTGGTCATATGCACTTCTCGGTCTTCCTCTGCCTCTCTGTTTTTCTATTCTGCCTTCAATTATAGACTTTATGTAAGTATCGTGACGTATCAGTACGGTTACCATCAGTTTGTCACTGACATAAACGCCGTCGAGAACGTAATTTACTTTCTATACATCCCGTTTGCACTAATATGCGAGTGCGAGCGAGATGTATAGAAAGGAAATTACGTTCTCGACGGCGTTTATGTCAGTGACAAACTGATGGTAACCGTACAGGTGCCCCACCATGTTTCCCCTTCTGTTTTCAATTGTTCTTAGCAGAGATCTCTTCTCACCTACCAAATTTAATACTTACTATAGAAAATATATTTACGCATATTTTTTACGTAAAAAATATTTTTATTAATGTTGTATGTTGTGTAGAGGAAAATGGAGATTACGTTTGTATAATACCAAAATCTCTAGGTCCATAGGTCGGTCGGTCGTGTTTTAATTTATCGCTAGTCGTTGCTGCAAATTTACTATTTTTCGCACTTGTATCGTAATATACTATTCCAATAGTTATTTACGATACAAGTGCGGAAAAGAGGAAATTACCTATTCGCTCGTGAATCGTACAACGTTTTACAGTACATATGGCCCTTTAAACTTTTGACATACGCACGAAAAGTGCTATGTAAAGTAGCACTTTTTGAGCAACTGTATTAAAAACTCTTTTACAGTACATATGGTGCTATTTTCCCGCACTAGTGCGTAAAGCGCGCTTTCCGTGCGTATGTCAAAAGTTTAAAGGGCCATATGTACTGTAAAACGTTGTACGATACACGTGCGAATAGGTAATTCGCATCTCGTGTCGAATATATCGCCACTCGTTTCGAATTTCCTCTTTTCCGCACTTGTATCGTAAATAAACATTTTCAATAAAAATACAATTCAAGATTGTTTACCCTTTTTCTAACGCTAAAAAAACAAGGTATAGTACACTCGCTTTTACGTTGCTTTAGTTCCATGAATGGAGTCACGGTGCGCGCGCGCATCGCGAGGACAACAATAGCCCCGTCTCGCTCTGGCGGTCGGTGTTGAGGGAGAGGGATGAATATAACGGTGCGCATACCTCGCTTGCGTACTACGTACAGGTTACTGTGGGTACAGAGATTGCAAAGTGCAATGTACATGTGCATACAAACATGTAGGTACATATAATATATCCAGTGATCATCAAAAGTTCCCGAAATACCGGGATCCCGTCTGTTTAAACGCATTTATCAAAACCGGTAATTTTTAATGCAATACCGGGATCCCGGTATTGTCAAAAACAAGGAAAATGTGCCGAATATAACGATTAAAATCCATTAAAATGATTAAATTCGCTTATATCAAGAAGATTACATGCCCATTTAATAAAAGAAGATCATTTAATTGAAACATGATTCGTGCATACGTGTTACATAAATATTTTGTGATGAATTCTGATGTTCGGGATATGATATTAATATAATTCGTTCTTAAAGTTATATCAAAAAGTGGAAAGAAATGAGCAAGGAATTGTATTATGGCAAAATATTGTTTGGTGGAAAATTTGAATACTTATAGGTATATTCGCTGGTTTATTAGGTTGAAATAAAAATGTGACTGGTGAAGTCAACAAGGCGGATTAAATGATTGCCAACCTGGCGGCTTAGCTGTCACGTTCTAACAAGTATGTAAGTGCGAAAGGGACGCGCATAGTGATAGTCGATAAAAATGGAACCGTGCTGAGCCCGCTGGAGGGTGAAATGATAATTATTACAGATGGCGATTATTGTTTAATATCATAAGGACATATATATCTGGTGTTACAGTGACACTTTTTTTAGTGGGCCGGATAGTGGGCCACTATCCGGTAAACGGCCGGATGTCAAAAAAATGACCGGATAGGCCGGATACCGGATAGTAACCGAATATCCGGTGCATCTCTAATAAGTACTGTATCTGCAGTGTACCTAATCTTTTACTCTGAATGAATATTCCAGATTTTCTAGAATCTAGTAATGTAGTTGTATAGTAATGTATTAGCTGACTATCGGCGCGATTCGGGAAATGAATTAGAGATTCACTAGATATGAAATAGTAAAGATATGTGACGTTCCACGGCAAAAGGTGGCGGTTGGCGCTTACGATATTATTAACGCCGCTCCAATATTATTGCGGCCGCCATAAGGTACCTTTTGTCTTGGAACGTCACATATCTTTACTATTTCATATCTAATGAATCTCTAATTCATTTCCCGAATCGCGCCGTATCTATTAACAGTATAAACTGCAGCTGTAAACTTATACCTAGTGTTTGAATAAAGAATAAAGTACCTGTAGTGCACCTAATCTTTTAGTCTGAATGCATTAAATATTCCAGATTTTCTAGAATCTAGTGCATCCTCCTGAATGCATCATTACGTTGAGATGCACTTGCAGTGATGCATTTCATCGCAACTCGGTGCAAGTAAGATGATTGGGCTATGCTCGTACAGTCACCTGCAATAATATGCTACACAACGAAGGCCGCAATAATATCTGACACGATGTTATTTGGAGTTTGTAGAGCCACAAGAGCGTGTCACATATTTTTGCGGCCTTCGCAGAGTTACATATTATTGCAGGTGACTGTACCTAAAACGGGAAAGTTATTTATTATGGTATGGCGTATTGGAGTAATTATTTAAGTATTTTAAATAAACATAAAAAAAATTGATATAAGTTTTCGGGCAAAAAAAATATTTTTGGTACAAGCTTATATCGCTGACTGTACTTTTCTTTCCTCATGCAACTAATAATCATCGAGACAATTCTAACAACCCCAAACACAACTAGTTTGCTTTGTTTTATCACAGAGTTTCCATGGCATGGCCATAGGCCACCTCCTGTCTCCATCATCAAGTTAGCTCCATGTCATCATAATATTGCATTGTCATCAGATTTACAATGCTAAAGTTCAGCTCAATCGGAAATCGGGAAGTGGGTCAAAATTATTGAAGTTTATCAAACTTCATACTTCAATAAATTCAACCCACTTCCCGATTTCCGATAGCATCCATAACTCAGGTACAAATATTCGTGACAAACTCACAAATCAATGCCCTTACCGGGATTCGAACCCGGGACTTCCTGCTTCGTAGGCGGGGTCACTACCGACTTGGCTAGGAGGCCGAATGTAAGGCCTTCAAAAATATGTAAACACGATATTCTTAACATTTCTCATTAGGTGTTATCGAGGTTCTCCTGTATACATTTTCAATATGAACCTTACTCCGTTGTAATAAGATATAAAATGTGTCCTTTTTCACTTTGTCCGACGTCACTTTGGGTTTAAATCCAGGTGATAGGTTATCAGTGTATTGACCCATTTGAAACCGGTCATAAAAAGGTGCAGGTGAAACAAATTGATAAAACTGCACTTTAACCAAACAAGTGGAGTGTTAAGGTGCAGTGAGTCCAGAGCCCGTACCATGGAGTCACTGACAGTGTCAAAACTGACATATACGCTAACGTCTACGTAATTTACTTTCTACACATCTCGCTCGCACTAATATGCGAGTACGAGCGAGTTGCATAGAAAGTAAGTTACGTTCTCGATAGCGTTTAAATGTTAGTGCCAAACTGGTGGTACCCACACTGGTCCTGCTCCGAGCTCTGGGCGGACGGCCGTGCGCGCCCAAAAGTTGCTATTGAATTGTTTTTATTAGTTATTTTTAAGAAAAAAGTACTTAACATGCAATAATAAAATTTACGCATTTTAAGAAGCAATTTTCATGTTAATTGAGTTTTTGCAATAATAGTTACTTATTTATGGTGCGTTTTAGACTTATGTTCCTGATTTTTTCCTATCGACCGAAAGTTGTTTAATCAAGTTTCGAATCGGTGAACTTACTAGGAAAAGGCCTCAATATTGCTATTAATATTTTTTGGCAACCGTATTGTGGACGCCTATCGCGAATTTATTTTATTACCTTTATTTACAGAGGTTTTTGATTGTGTCCGACCGAAACATGTTTTTTTGCCGAAACCGAAACCGAAACCGAATGTTCGGCTTTGGCTCTAGTTTCGGCCGAAACCGAAACCGAAACCGAAACATTTGTAGACTTGTTAAAATCGTTGAAAAAATGTCATAAAACCGCTTTTACACAAATATTATGGGGCTGTCAACACCCAATGTCCTTGAAATTGATGTTACTTAAGCAGTCTTTTAAGAAAATTACTAGAGTTAGACCAAGATAATTCTGCAACGATTTTGATAACACACGCAGTACGCAGTGCAAGTGTTATTTTAAACGTCAAAACTTCTATGAAATTATGACGTATAAATAACATTTGCACTAGTTGCACTGCGTAGGTATGCTATCAAAATCATTGCAGAATTTTCTTGGTCTAACTCTATTCATTCACCAGTCAAGCTAACATGTAACAGGGTCAACCAAATTTTTTTTGCGAAATTTATGCGAAATTTTTTGTTATCAATATCGCAAGGCCGGGTACCGATCTTCATCTGGGCCTAAACGTCCGAAGTGCCCCAGTGAGGCGAACTTTCATGCGAAATCAAAGCCTTGCTTCAAGCTTCAGAATAAGTAGTTGAGCACAGACTCCAACCAATGTCCATTGTATTAAAAAGCGAGACCGCAGGCCGAGCATGGCGCAGCGAGGCCAAAGGCTAAGCTGAAATAGAGGATATGTGGAACACAAACCAATGGTAAATTGAGGTAAAAGTAAAAAGTGAGGTCGAGCATTCGTATGAAAAACTGTACTGGGGACACTTTTAAGGGTTTTTTCTTCGTTTTAATCAATAGTCAACTGTTCAGCCTCGCAAAATATTAACTATTGAGATAATCAACTTTGCGGCACTAGGGGTCATCCATTAATTACGTCACACGAATTTCTAGGTTTTTTGACCCCTCCCCCCCTCCTTGTCACACTTGGTCACATTTGGCAAACCCCTCCCCCCTGGTGTGACGTCACATTTCTTCAACGAAATCGGCAAATATTTATTTAATATTTTATCAAAATATTTTTGACAAAGGAAATATTAGTCATTTTATAACCCAAATGAAGTTAAAGTGACGTCACAAAGTTTATGACTCCCCCCTCCCCCTTGTCACAACATGTCACATTTTCTTGACCCCTCCCTCCCCCTAAACGTGTGATGTAATTAATGGATGACCCCCTAGTTGAGCGTAGCCTTTAGCCTCGCTTAAAATTTGCCATTAGTGGTAGATAGAAAAATGACTGAATAAGTGAGTGAATAAGAGCGAAAAAGACATCGTTCGACTCGGGCCGAGCTGATACTCGACCAACGCCTGATGATTGAAATTAAAAACGCCAACTTATTTCCCTGTACTGAACAACAGAACATGCTGAATGCAGAATTAACTGTAGGGGGCCCCGAACCTTGCACTGCCTGGGGGCCCCGACATGCTTAATCCGGCCCTGCTTAAAATCACCATTAAACGGTTCTAATGTCTTTATTTTTTTGACTTACGGCAAAAATTCCGGGATTACGCGAAGAAGATGATGTGTTTTCATATTATTCTCTTGCCCAGGGCCCAGTAACATGCGACAGTGCTATCTCATTCACTCCGGTACCATTAGACAGTGTGCGCGTTATATGTATTGACATTAGGTATTGACAGCCTCTTAAGAATGCGTCGACCGTCCAGTGGCGCCCTCATTAGTGGAATTGTGTTTTATAATAAACCAATTAATTTCTGTACCTATACATGAATACATGAATGGTATTAATATTGTTGTCCTACCTATTCCGCAACTTTTGGTCGTTGTCCGAAGTACCATTTCGGAAGTTTCGGCCCGGCCGAAAGGCTCGGCCGTTTTTTGGCCGAAACCGAAACTACAGCCGAAACATGATTTTTTGGCCGAAACTGGCCGAAACCGAAACCGAAACCGAACCTTCGGTCGGACACTAGTTTTTGACACAGGTTTCGCTGGTCGTCTATAAATGTGAGTTAATATGTGTTCACAACGCGAAAGTTTTAAATCCATACTAATATTATAAATGCGAAAGTGTGTCTGTCTGTCTGTCTGTCTTTCTGTCTGTCTGTTACCTCTTCACGCTTAAACCGCTGAACGGATTTAGTTTAAATTTGGCATAGAGATAGTTTGAGTCCCGGGGAAGGACATAGAATAGTTTTTATGTCGGAAGTCATCCCGGAAGAGAGTGCAAAGGGGGGTGGAATTGAAAGAGTTAATTAATTGCCTAATAATTGAAGTAAGCAATGCGCGAATTAAATGATTGCTGTTTGCATTATCCAGGCGCTATATCTACTTTAGCTGCTGTCACTAATTCCACGCAGACGAAGTCGCGGGCAAAAGCTAGTATTATATAAACCGTATTGTGATCTAAAAAAAGCGCTACGATTTATCGGAACTCTGCTGGCTGAACCCACTGCGCCTTAACATAATCTATCTCTGAACGCTGATTTTAGTTTTGTTTACTAAATAATGTAATATGTACAAATAAAATAGAGCGAGTAGATGTTTTGTAAGGTGCAGGGGGAAATTTAGACTGCGGGGTAATTTAAACTAATCTAAATATCTTCCATTTTTTACATTATTAACTAGAGTCACACACAACACACACAACACATCTTTTCCGCTATCTGGACATATATGGCAGTCTAGTTAATAATGTAAAACATGGAAGATATTGCGATTAGTTTAAATTATCCCGCAGTCTAGATTGCCTCCAGCACCTTATATAAAACATCTGTCTAAAGCTAAACTAATCATGTCTAATATTTATTTATATATCATTATACCCTGTACCAAAGAACATATACATTTACTGGCATCTTTCGACAGAAGATTAAATTTGTTAGAACGCCATTTGACTTTGATCCTTATTCTTTCACTGATATGTGTTAACTTGTTAAATATTAATATTAACGCCATTTACTCGAGAGTAGACTGAAGGTTATGGCGCCATCGCTCGAAAAGATTGCACCATACCTTTGGCCTATAGTCGAGTAGATGGCGTTAATGTTAATATTTAATAAGTTAACACATATCAGTGAAAGAATAAGGATCAAAGTCAAATGGCGTTCTAACAATTTTATGTTCTGTCGAAAGATGGCAGTAAATTTACAGTGGCTACATAATTTACTTTAAAATAAAGCCCCCCGCCGCGTCTGTCTGTTTGTTTGTGTGTATGCATGTTCGCGATAAGCTCAAAAACTACTGAAAGGATTTTCATGCGGTTTTCATCTACCTATCAATAGAGTGATTCTTGAGGAAGGGTGTAAAATTTTATAAGGTTTTGTGTAATCCGTGCGAAGCTTATGAAACAAAATGTAGCATATGTGCTGATACGGCCTTTTTAACGCGTTATACATAAGTATTATGACTTTTATGAGTTTACAGGTGCCATAGTTGAAAGTCTAATGAATCTTCATGAATAACATTCAGAAGTAAAAGGTATAAATACAAGTCTTTGTAAAATATATATTATATTTCGGACAATACAATCCATAGTTGTTAGTTAAAAACTTACAAATGGACTTAAATAATAGTTTATAAGTTTTATTACTACTTACGGCCTTCGACTTTTCATTGTAATTACGGTAAAGTGCGACATGAAATAGTATAAATTAATAAATTGGAACTAAAAAAATCTTTACTAAATTGTTGCTATGTTTAAGCATTTTACGTCAAAAATGTGACAGTTACGTAGTGGCGCCCTCATTTATTTTCTACTATTTTATGTCGCGCTGTACCTATGGTTTACTGGGAAAAGGGTGAAAAGAACTTTGATTCAATACGTTTAATCTTACAAAAATTTAAAAATCTTAATACTGTTTTATATATTTTATCTCTACTCTTAGAGAGACCCCACACTAGCGTCTTTTGGTTTTGAGTGTTTTTTTTTATTAATATTATAGGACATTCTTACACAGATTGACTAAGTCCCACAGTAAGCTCAAGGAGGCTTGTGTTGTGGGTACTCAGACAACGATATATATAATATATAAATATGTACTTAAATACATAGAAAACAACCATGACTCAGGAACAAATATCTGTGTTATCATACAAATAAATGCCCTTACTGGGATTCGAACCCAGGACCATCGGATTCACAGGCAGGGTCACTACCCACTAGGCCAGACTGGTCGTCAGTTGCGAGGGCGTCTCGGCGTTTTAGTCAGCGCGTTGGAAAATGGCGTCTCTGCGCAGTTGCGCCAACGTTGCGTCGAGCTGCAGCTATAGAGTTGACTAGACGCTGACGCTCGGGAGGCGCTAGTGTGTTTCTAAATGACAAAAATTTTAGCGTTCCGTACCCAAAGGGTAAAAACGGGACCCTATTACTAAGACTCCACTGTCCGTCTGTCCGTCTGTCTGTCACCAGACTGTATCTCATGAACCGTGACAGCCAGACATTTAAAATTTTCACATATGATGTATTTCTGTTGCCGCTATAACAACAAATACTAAAAAGTACGGAACCTTCGGTGGGCGACTCCGACTCGCATCTGTCCGGTTTCCTACATTACGTTATAATTAATATATTAATATAACAACTATTGTTTAACCGAGGCGGGCTCTCGCACTGCGTGCCTATGCACGTGACAGCTAAAGTTGCCCGCCAGCTAGGTACGCGAATACCGGGCGCTATACCAGGCCTTTGTGGCTGGTACTTTGCATATACCAGGCCTTTGTGGCTGGTACGTTGCATAACTTGCATATTACTGAATAGCTTAATTTTCAACCTCATTTTTGAGGTGTTGAAGGAAAGTTGGAATAGTTTGTGAAAATTTGTGATAGCTGGTTTTCATGATAATGGGATTTTGCCCGCGAGTCCGTCTGCGTGGTACCTCCTGTTAGTAATTTGGGTAGCTTATTTTTTATAAAATCTGCCTTATATTGATTTCCCATACAAACTTCCATTCATCCCTTTTATCATCTCCTAAAGGCATAACTTGGAGGAGGCCTTGGTCCAAAAACGGACAAACCCACATCAAAATACTACTAGTAAAATTTAGTTTTAATTTCTTTTCTCTGTAACTTTATTTCAAACAAATGCATAAAACTCTAAATTTTTTTGTAACATTTTTATTTGGAAAATAAAAGGCTTTTATGTATTTATTTAATTGGTTTAACCCTTTAGGGTAACATTCCATTTCCAACGACAGCTGCACTACTGTCAATTTTACTATGGAAATTGACAATGACAGCGACGCTTTCAGTACCTGCCGGTAGTGCAGCTGCCGTTAAAAATGGAATGTTACCATTAGTCCGTAGCGGCAACATACTTGCCATCATACTTAAAACAAAAACGCATCTCTACTATAAGAATTACGGTCCGAAATCGAATGACTAGAACGGAATGTCAAATGGTTAAAGGGTTAAAATCAGTGTTGCCAGGGCTCTGGAGTCATAAGTTACGTTTCGTTTCCCTAAAAGTCACGTTTTTGCTGCTCAAGTCACATTTTTATATTATTGTATTGTATGGGTAGGTAAATCGATTTTGTTAGAAGAAATTCAGAAAATAATATATTTCACAAAAAATCTACTAACCTTTTATGATGTTTCCTCAAAAGGAAAAAACGGAACCCTTATAGGATCACTCGTGCGTCTGTCTGTCTGTCCGTCTGTCACAGCCTATTTTTACGGAAACTACTGGACCAATTAAGTTGAAATTTAGTACAAATTGGTGGAAATTAGTGACCCAAAGACGGACATGTAAGTCATGTAACGTAAACAAATGAATTTTAAGCATGGGGGCTACTTTTGGGGGGTCAATGAGAAAGTTAAAAAATTAAGATTTTCAATAACCCAAGCAAATTAGAAAAATCTGCGGAAATAATTCGTGTAATAGTTTTGAAAATTGCTTACAGGTATACCTTGTGGTGTCCAGATAAACATACTAAAAGTCCTCGAGGGTAGGGGGTGTGCTGAGAGTGCAGGGAGGGTTAAAGGTACCTTTTTTCTTCTTTTTGCTCATATCTCGAATATATGTACAAATAGCATTATAATTACTTCGGACAAAAATTTTATCATACAACAATTTCCTACAAATTTGGTTATGTTTATTTTTACTTTACGATCAATACTTTAGGAGCTTCAGGCTGTTAAAGTTAAATTAGAGCTAAAAAAAACCGGCTTAGAGCATGTCGGACCATGCTCAGTGTAGAGTTCCGTAGTTACCCGTCTGTCAAAATAGACTATTCGCAAAAACTCTAAAACAGCTATACCGATTAGGTTCGCTATATTTTTCCTTGAAAGTCTTTACTAAGCTATGTTTTTATGATTTTTTTCATATTTTTTGGACCCATGGTTCAAAAGTTAGGGAAACTAAAGGGGAAAACACAACTTTTTTGCTTTCAGATTATTTCCGAAAATATTAAGTTGATCAAAAAATGGTTCTTGAAGACCCGTATCCGTTTTAAAAGACCTATCTAACGACATCCCGCACTATAGGGTGGAAGCGAAAAAAAATTCATCCCCACTTTAATGTAGGGCAGCCACCATAAAAAAATATATTTTTCTAGTTTCTATTATTAAATTTGGCTTGAATATATAAATTTGTTACACTGACAAAGTCGTAAAATATAAACTAGAAAAAATATTTTTTTAGGGTAACTCCCATACATTAAGTGGGGATGATTTTTTTTCTCGCTTTAACCCTATAGTGTGGGGTGTCTTGGATAGGTCTTTTAAAATGAATAAGGGTCTTTAAGGACCATTTTTGATCAACTTAATATTTTCAGAAATAATCGATCTGAAAGAAAAAAAGTTGTGTTTTCCACTTTAGTTCCCCTAGCATTTTAACCATGGCTCCAAAAAATATTTAAAAAATTTTGAAAGTAAAACTTAGTAAAAACTTTCAAGGAAAAATATAGCGAACCTAATCGGTTTAGCAGTTTTTGAGTTTTTGCAAATAGTCTATTTTGACGGACGGGTAACTACGGAACCCTACACTGAGCATTGCCGGCATGCTCTTGGCCGGTTTTTTTTTTAATATTATATGAGCAGGTCGATTAGCTTGCTTATCCTAAACTATTTTTTTTTATTTATGATGAACAATTACGCAAAAAACGACGTTTTCTTAAACCGTCTATTTTTTATCTCTTATTTAACTTTAACAGCCTGTAGCTCCTAAAGTATTGATCACAGAGTAAAAATGAACATAACCAAATTTGTAGAAATTATTGTGATAAAACTTTTGTCTGAAGTAATTACAAATGCTATTCGTACAGATATTCAAGATATGAGGTTAAAAGAAATGAATCATACACAAAAAAAAAAACTACTACTATCAAACTAAATGACACCGTCATGTCAAGGTAACAAGTCTCATCTTGCCACGACTATTATAATAAACATAATGGTGGATGTAACGTCAAGGTGTCAGTGCAAGTGTCAACTTGGGTGCGTTCACCGCGTTCCTAAATAATATAAATTGCAGAACTAAACTTGTCCAAAATTCAACTAGCTTAAAAGTCACAAAAATTGCCTCAAGATCGTAAGTCACGCACATGTCACACGAGAAGGCCAAAAGTCACGAAAAATGTGACTTTTGTGACCATCTGGCAACACTGGTTAAAATGCATAATGTTCCACGGCTATATATGGTCAGCGTTCAGTCTCTCACCGACCGCTGTATATATGGTTAAAAACGTTGGGATGTATTCTAAATTAATTATACGCGATATAATCCATTTGTACGTCGTTTTATTTCATGACTATAACTAATGCGCGTTTTCCCAGAGATAAGACCTAGCTAGATCGATTTTAACCGATCGATCGATCGACCGACCGATCCTCCTCCTCCATTATAGCAAATTTCAAAATTTCATCGAAATCGTTAGAGCCGTTTAAGGGCATTAGAATATCTGGGAAACCGAGCCTTGCTTTGAAAACATGTAAAAACTCAAAAATGTGCGTTTCCCCAGAGAAAATTTTATTAAGACCTAGCTAGATCGATTTTTCGCCCCCGAAAACCCCCATACAGCAAATTTCATGGAAATCGTTAGAGCCGTTTCCGAGATCCCCGAAATATATAAATAAACAAGAATTGCTCGTTTAAAGGTATTAGATTCATTTTATTTAAGTATATCGACTCTTAAGGGGCCCACTGATTAACAGTCCGCCGGACGGTATCGACCTGTCAGTTAGAACAAAATTTTGACAGTTCCGAACAACTGACAGGCATTACCGTCCGGCGGACTGTTAATCAGTGGGCCCCTTTACTGACTTACAATTTGCCCAGAATTTTCACATGATATTTCTCGTATAGTTCGTTTTTTTTAGCATTAACGATCCTGACATGTCTTTTTATTGATAAACACTTTTGAAAAACAAGTCACGGCCAATATGTAACAATTATGAATCATACACGAAGATCCCCGAAATATTAATAAATAAACAAAAATTGGTATTGAAGATAGTATACCTTTTTTTTTTTTTTTTTAAGAGGGGAAATGCGGGATGGTTATGTGGGACTCCCTGTTGTGGGCTGATGAGACCCCAGGTTTACCCACTAAAACCCCTCTGTTGCCGCCTCGCTGCTATATGGCGAGGTCCCAGGAACGCCGAAGTACTCTTCCGCAACCTCGCCAAGAAGATAGTATACCTACTCTATCCACATAAGCGCACTGGGCTACAACCGCGAATATCGAAGTTCGTCAATTGCGGGCATTTTTGTCTGTCACTCTAATTACGTTTTAATGAGATGAGTAAAAGAGAAAGATCCCCGCAATTTGCCAATTTCGGTCGTCGCGGTAGGCCCCCTGTTTGCTGGCGGGGGCTAGCATAAGACGCGGTCGCTTCCGGACACCCCGCAGTGAAAGCCCGCCGGCGCGTGCGCAAGGTAATTGCAATCTTACTTTAAACGCCATTTTAGCTCTGTGACACTTAGCGCCACTTGCACCATCCCACTAACCCGGGTTAACCGGTTAAACCTGGAGTTACCATGGTTACCAGTACAATATGACACTGGGTTAACGGTTTAACCGCTTAACCCCGTGTTAGTGGGATGGTGCAAGTGGGCCTTAAGGTGGCCACTGACGAGCCTTCCAACAGTCCAAATAGCGTGGCTGCAATCCAAAATCGGTCCGTGAATGTCAAAAACGTACAATGTTTAATATTAGGATGCCGTCCATTTGGATGAATCCATTGTAACGGAATCCATTTGGAAGGCTCGTCAGTGGCATGCTTTAGGCCCATTCCACTTACCCGGGGTTAAGCGATTAAACCGTTAACCCAGTGACTAATTGTACAGGTAACCATGGTAACTCCAGGTTTATCCGGTTAACCCCGGGTTAGTTGTAATGGTGCAAGTGGGCCTTAGATAAACTTAAAAGGGGACGAATTGACGTGACCGCTTCTCTTGTATAACTACGTCCGCCCAATGTACTCAAAAAAGGACAATTTTGTTCCCTTTTTCGGAATTCCTGGGCAGTTATGGTTATGACACAAGAAAGCGTTCTTTATTAAGCAGGATTAGGGCAGGATGAGGATACACGTAGTCATTTTCCTCTCTGGATATTAACATTACAGAAAATGTTTTTACGCATTTTAATGTATAGTTAGTAACCACAACTATGCCCCTATTGGTCTAAGAGCTAGCCACGACAATAGGTATGCAATTTATAGAGCAACGAAATCCCTCTAGTTAGTATGCCATACTATCCTTATTAATTAATCCGGGGAAGATCACGAGCAAATTGCACCTGACTCACAATCTATGCGTAAAGCAATTGTGAGTACTTCCTGCAGGCGCACAAGTGATTGTGTATTTTCATCACCTGGCACTACTTTTCCCTCAAATAAAACGCCTGGCATTGTTATATTTGAATTAAATACATAATTAGCTATTATATCACACCAAACACAGAGCTCTATAAATTGCACACTTTCACTTGATTTTACAACCACTTTGTTGCCCATCCACTCCCACACCCACCGCTAGACAGCTGCCCGGCGCCCTGATTAATTAATAATGATAGTATGACATACTAACTAGAGGGATTTCGTTACTCTATAAATTGCATACCTATTTCCGTGGCTAGCTCTCCGGCTATTTGATTTTTTTTTTCGATTTTTTTATTACTATTAATTTAGTGAGTTAATGAGCTTTTCAACACTTGTATGGAATTTGTTTTTTTCTCCGAATTTAAGCGAAGCGACGTTGTTGTGTTTCCATCCTCGTGCTAATATTAACACCCGAGCACGTGAAATATCCCAAAATTGTTGGAAAAGTGGAATTTTGAGGGGTTTCCTGGCCCAATGGTTGAATAAACTTTGTTATCAAGTGAAACACAACAACAAAAACGCGAGGAAAATACTGAGTTTAAGATACAAAATATCAAATCCAAACGACCGCTCTAATATTATAAAATGCTTTGCGATTTATTCATACTCCACCGCTTGCGAATGTTGCAGTTCGATTATAAAATACTAAACAAGTCGTCTATTTGTATATGTATACATATACATACTTATAAACATTATTTTCCATAATATAAATATTTATTACCAGAGGGGAAATTGGGACTTCGGAGAACCGGTCGCCCACTTTCCTCTTAACATATTCGGTGCCAGCGCGAGCTACGCGCTACCAGCGTAGTCGATAACACGGGAAAATCCGTATGTAGCGAAAAGCGCCTACGAACCGACAACCCGATTAGCGGGTAGTAGCAGTGAACGTGTAAGTTTCAAAAAACCAAACATTCGATTCCCAGGTCCACCAAGCCGTCAAGTATAACCGTGTATTGGGGCGCGACGGGTAACGTAACCTATCGCATAACGTCCGCATGACGTGTATACAC